>NC_086104.1:157940780-158095780 GCF_963921235.1 Mobula hypostoma | reverse complement strand
CCCTCTCTCCTCCCTCCTCTCTACTCCGCCCCCCCGCCTTTCACACATCACATATACACGCCCCCAGACTGACCTTACTGAGTGACAGAACAGAGCTCCAGTCAAAAGCTGAACTTGCTCGGAGGACTTTAGCCTAAGTGCAGGAGGAATCCACAGATTCAGGACTGGGAAGGCAAACACTCATTGCCTACGAAGGCTTCGCCACAGCGACTGTAAGTCAATATTTTATCCACAATTAAGGGCACAGAGGGAATTTTTTTATGGTTTCCACTGCTGGTCGGGTAAAAAATGTGTTTGGCAGGGTCACAACATCCTTATTGCCAGGAATCCGACAGACTAATGAACAAAATCTGTCCAAGACATGTTAAACTGCAGTGTGTCAAAGTTAGTGTCTGTCACACTGAGTGTGTTCCTCACACTGTGTGTCTCAGTCACACTGTGTGTGACAGGGTGTGTGTCCGTGACACTGTGTGTGTGACAGGATGTGTCTCAGTCACACTGTAAGTGTGACAGGGTGTGTGTTTGTCACACAGTGTGTGTGACAGGGTGAGTCTCTGTGTTGCTGTGTGTGTGACAGGGTGTGTCTCTGTGACGCTGTGTGTGTGACAGGGTGTGTCTCTATGTCACTGTGTGTGTGTGACAGGTTGTGTCTCTGTGACACAGTGTGTGTGACAGGGTGTGTGTTTGTCACACTGTGTGTGTGACAGGGTGTGTCTCCGTGTCACTGTGTGTGTGACAGGTTGTGTTTCTGTGACGCTGTGTGTGTGACAGGGTGTGTGTTTGTCACACTGTGTGTGTGACAGGGTGTGTCTCCGTGTCACTGTGTGTGTGACAGGTTGTGTCTCTGTGACGCTGTGTGTGTGACAGGTTGTGTGTTTGTCACACTGTGTGTGAGACAGGGTGTGTCTTCGTGACACTGTGTGTGTGACAGGTTGTGTCTTCGTGACACTGTGTGTGTGACAGGGTGTGTCTCCGTGTCACTGTGTGTGTGACAGGTTGTGTCTCTGTGACACTGTGTGTGTGACAGGTTGTGTGTTTGTCACACTGTGTGTGTGACAGGGTGTGTCTTCGTGACACTGTGTGTGTGACAGGGTGTGTCTCTGTGTCACTGTGTGTGTGACAGGTTGTGTGTTTGTCACACTGTGTGTGTGACAGGGTGTGTCTCTGTGTCACTGTGTGTGTGACAGGTTGTGTCTGTGTGACGCTGTGTGTGTGACAGGTTGTGTGTTTGTCACACTGTGTGTGAGACAGGGTGTGTCTTCGTGACACTGTGTGTGTGACAGGGTGTGTCTTCGTCACACACTGTGTGTGTGTGTGTGTGTGTGTGTGTGTGTGTGTGTGCCTGTTAGAGATGTCTTCAATCTATGGCACTCGGTAATGCTTCGCGGTTGCTGGCGGTTTGAGTGACTGGCCTGATGGAGATCCTCGGTGTGGAGGGAGGAGAGGGGTAGAGTGGCTGTCAGTCTCACTGACCACTGCATTGCAGTGGCGCCCCAGTACAAGCACGTGGTTCATTCAGAGTGGGGTTACCGGCAGACCAGCCTTCCTCACTCTGGGCACTGGGTGCGGAGGCTGGCTGTTATGCTACAGTTCTATAAGATGTTGTCGAGGCCACATTTATAATATTGTGTTCAGTTTGGATCAGCCTGCTACAGGGAAGACAAGCGGGGATGGAGCTGAGCAAGAGAACTCGACAAGGTGAGAGGGGAGAGACTGAACAGGAACTTGAGGGGCAACTTTTGTTTTACACAGAGGGGGTATCTATGTGAAAAGACTGAGACAATTATTATAATAACTCTCAAAGACATTTGGATTGGAAAGGTTGGGCCCGATGCTGGCAAACGAGACCAACCAATGGGCATCTTGGCTGGAATGGGCAGTCGGGCTGAAGGGCCCGTTCTGTGATGTGTGGGAACAAGAAGCCTGGCGATGGGGCGCGAGCCCACGATCGACTCCGTCTCTCACTGATTAAACTGTCAGGGAAGATTGAAATCATCGAGGCGAGAGCAAAAGGTGTTCAGTGTTGTCTACCATCGTCTCACTGACTGCTCCCGGAGGAAGATGTCTGTGTCTGACACTATCTCTCTCTTCCCCCACACTCTCCCTCTCACTGACTGCTCCTGGAGGAAGTCCGCTGTATCAAATGCTGTCTCTCTCTCTCTCTCGATTCTGTTGGAGGATGGTACCGGAGTCCCGGATCTTGGACAAGGTTTAATCGCTGAGGTTTGTGGGTTGGGCTCTGTGGATCACGTTGTGATGTGTTTCTGGTTTCTGGTCGCTTGCTAGTTTGGGTGATTTTAGTGGGAATAAAAGGGCCTTTTCTGGTTGGCTGCCAGTGACTAGTGGTGTTCCGCAGGGGTCAGTATTGGGACCGCTAGCTTGCACATTGTTTGTCAACGATTTAGATAATGGAATTGAGGGCTTTGTGGCAAAGGTTGCAGTTGAAACGAAGATAGCTGGAGGGGTAGGTAGTGCTGAGGAAACAATGTGATTGCAGAAGGACTTAGACAAATTGGAAGAATGGGCAAAAAAGTGGCAGATGGAATACTGTGTGGGGAAATGCATGATAATGCAATTTTGGTAAAAGGAACAAAAGTGCAGACTATTATCTAAATGGGGAGAAAATTCAAACATCCGAGGTGCAAAGGGACTTAGGCGTCCTCATGCAAGACCCCAGAAGGTTAATTTACAGGTTGAGTCTGTGATGAAGAAGGCAAATGCAATGTTGGAATTCATTTCGAGGGGAATAGAATATAAAAACAAGGAGGTAATGCTGAGGCTTTATAAGACACTAATCAGGCTGCACTTGGAGTGTTGTCAACAGTTTTGGGCGCCGTATCTCATTAAGGATCTGTTGTCATTGGAGAGAGTCCAGAGAAGGTTCGTGAGGATGATTCTGGGAATGAAGGGATTAACATATGAGGAGTGTTTGGCAGCTTTCAAAATTGAGGGGTGACTCTTCAGAAGAGAGTAAGGAGGATTTTTTTAGCCCGCAAGTAGTAAGTCTGTGGAAAGCACGATCACAACCAACTGTGGAGGCCAAGACCGTGGGTATATTTAGAGCGAAAATTGATAGCTTCCTAGTTGGAGAGGGCATCAAAGGATGTGGCGAGAAGGCAGGTGTATGGGGTTGGGTAGGATCTGGGATCAGCCATGGTGGAATGGCGGAGCAGACTCGATGGGCTGAATGGCCTAATTCTGCTCCTGTGTGTTATAGTCTTACTGTCTTATAGTTCTCTGGATCTTTGGGGCACACAAGCCCCCCAAACCACGACAAGGTTGTGGTCCCCTTGGAAGCTGGTATGATGGAAAAGGAGTTTATTTAGTTGTTCTGTTGAACATTGTGGGCTTGCTGTGTTGGCACTGAGATGCATGGTGGCTCTTGCAGGCTGGGGCAGCCTATCATTGGGTGTAAACAACAGGAATTCTGCAGATGCTGGAAATTCAAGCAACATACATCAAAGTTGCTGGTGAACGCAGCAGGCCAAGCAGCATCTGTAGGAAGAGGTGCAGTCGATGTTTCAGGCCGAGACCCTTCGTCAGGACTATCATTGGGTGTGTTGGTTTGTTGGTTGTTAACACAAATGATACATTTCATTGTACGTTTCCACGTAGTTGTGATAAGGAAAACTAATCTGGATTGAATTACACGCACCATTTCCAATCCAGGCATTCTGGGTATACTTTGTTATTGTTTTATTTAGTGATAGAGTGCGGAGTTGGCCCATCTGGGCCTTTCAGTCACGCCATCCCAGAAAGCCCACAACCTCAATTACCCCTAACCCAATCACGAGACAATTTACAGTGACCGGTTAACCTACCCGGCACGTCTCTGTGGGAGGCAATAGAGCACCCAGGGAAAACCGACACACTCTAAAGAGACTTCTTACGGAACGGTGCCGGAAATGAACTCCAAACTCTGGAACGCCCCCAGCTGTAATAGTGTTGCGCTAACCACTATGCTACCAGAGCGCCGATATACCCTAGGACAAAGACTGTGACCACCCACCCTACCTCTGCCCCTCATGATTTTATAAACCTCCATACAGTCACCCCTCTGCCTCCTACAGGGGTTAAAGTCCCAACCTGTCCTGACTCCCTTTATCCCAGTCTCCTAGTCCCAGTAAGATCCTTGTGAATCCCTTCTGTCCATCTCCAGCTTCATAACATCCTTCCTGTAGCTGAGTGACCAAAAGTGCAGACAATGTTCCAGGCGTGGTCTCACCAATGTCTTGTACAGCTATAACACAATGTCCCAGTTCCTGTGCTCCGTACCATGGCTGTATGACTCAGTGGCAATACAGCTGAGTGAGTGGCAGTTTGGAAGGCAATCCTGTCATCCCAATGTTTGATACGCAAGCACAGTGACACACCTGCTGGTCGACTGTCAGACACAGTAGTGTTTAGGCTGTGTGGCCCACCATGGCTGATTTATTATGCCTCTCAACCCTATTCCCCTGCCTTCTCCCCATTATCTTTGATGCCCTGACTAATTAAGAAACTGTCAACTTCTGCTTTAATATACCCAATGACTTGGCTTCCACAGCTGCCTGTGGCAGTGAATTGCACAGATTCACCACCCTCTGGCTAAAGAAATTTCTCTTCATCTCCGTTCTAAATGGACGTTCTTCGACTCTGAGGCTGTACACTCTGGTCTTAGACTGCCCCACTATAGGAAACATCTTCTCCAAATCCACTCCATCTAGACCTTTCAATATCTGATATGTTCCAATGAGATCTCCTAAACTCCAGTGAGTTCAGGCCCAGAGCCATCAAATGCTCCCCATATGTTAACCCTTTCATTTCCGGGATTATTCTCGTGACCGTCTCCAATGCCATCCCATTCTTTCTTAGATATGGGACACAAGACTGCTCACAATAGTCCAAGTGCCTTTAGACTATAATCTAACTGATGGTCTTGGAAATGTATACAAAGAATTGCATAATCCTGGGAGTGTGTTAATGTCTGAAGCCTAATCAGAGTGCTTGGGTGCTGAACTATTGCAATAAAAGTATCCAGGAGTGAATTTCACACTGGGATCTAATTTATGTGTTCAGGTGTTTATATGTAAAGTAACTGATACTCCAGGAATAAGTTACAGGTTAGATCTAGTCCAGGAATTGAGAGATTAGTATGTAAATGCAGTGGACTCTGGTTAATAGGCCACTTAGGGTCTCAGCCTGAAACATCGACTGTTTATTCCCAAAATGCTGGTGAACGCAGTAGGCCAGGCAGCATCTATAGGAAGAGGTACAGTCGACGTTTCGGGTCGAGACCCTTCGTCAGGACTAACTGAAAGAAGAGCTAGTAAGAGATTTGAAAGTGGGAGGGGGAGGGGGAGATCCGAAATGATAGGAGAAGACAGGAGGGGGAGGGATGAAGCTAAAAGCTGGAAAGTTGATTGGCAAAAGGGATACCAGGCTGGAGAAGGGGGAGGATCATGGGACGGGAGGCCTAGGGAGAAAGAAAGGGGGAGGGGAGCACCAGAGAAAAATGGAGAATAGGCAAGGAGTATTTGTGAGAGGGAAAGACAATAGACAATAGGTGCAGGAGTAGGCCATTCAGCCCTTCGAGCCAGCACTACCATTCACTGTGATCATGGCTGATCATCTACAATCAGTACCCTGTTCCTGCCTTCTCCCTATATCCCTTGACTCCGCTATCTTTAAGAGATCTATCTAACTCTTTCTTGAAAGCATCCAGAGCCTTGGCCTCCACTGCCTTCTGGGGCAGAGCATTCCACAGATCCACAACTCTCTGGGTGAAAAAGTTTTTCCTCAACTCCGTTCTAAATGGCCTACCCCTTATTCTTAAACTGTGGTCTCTGGTTCTGGACTCCCCCAACATCAGGAACATGTTTCCTGCCTCTAGCGTGTCCAATCCCTTAATAATCTTATATGATTCCATCAGATCCCCTCTCATCCTTCTAAATTCCAGTGTATACAAGCCCAGTCGCTCCAATCTTTCAACATATGACAGTCCCGCCATCCCAGGAATTAACCTCGTGAACCTACGCTACACTCCCTCAATAGCAAGAATGTTCTTCCTCAAATTTGGAGACCAAAACTGCACACAATACTCCAGGTGTGGTCTCACCAGGGCCTTGTACAACTGCAGAAGGACCTCTTTGCTCCTATACTCAATTTCCCTTGTTATGAAGGCCAGCATGCCATTAGCTTTCTTCACTGCCTGCTGTACCTGCATGCTTACTTTCAGTGACTGATGAACAAGGACACCCAGATCTCGTTGTACTTCCCCTTTTCCTAACTTGACACCATTCAGATAGTAATCTGCCTTCCTGTTCTTGCCACCACAGTGGATAATCTCACATTTATCCACATTAAACTGCATCTGCCCACTCACCCAACCTGTCCAAGTCACCCTGCATTCTCATAACATCCTCCTCACATTTCACACTGCCACCCAGCTATGTGTCATCTGCAAATTTGCTAATGTTACTTTTAATCCCTTCATCTAAATCATTAATGTATATTGTAAATAGCTGCGGTCCCAGCACCGAGCCTTGTGGTACCCCACTAGTCACTGCCTGCCATTCTGAAAGGGACCCGTTATTCCCTACTTTTTGTTTCCTGTCTGCCAACCAATTTTCTATCCATGTCACTACCCTACCCCCAATACCAATATATGAGACCTGACGCAGATTGGGAGACCGCTTCGCTGAACACCTACACTCTGTCTGCCAGAGGAAGCAGGATCTCCCAGTGGCCACACATTTTAATTCCATGTCCCATTCCCATTCCGATGTCAATCCATGGCCTCCTCTACTGTCGAGATGAAGCCACACTCAGGTTGGAGGAACAACACCTTATATTCCGTCTGGGTAGCCTCCAACCTGATGGCATGAACATTGATTTCTCTAACTTCCAATAATGCCCCTCCTCCCCTTCTTACCCCATTCTTAATTTATTATTATTATTTTTTTTCTCTCCCTTTCCCTCTCACAAATACTCCTTGCCTGTTCTCCATCTTCCTCTGGTGCTCCCCTCCCCCTTTCTTTCTCCCCAAGCCTCCCGTTCCTTCTCCAGCCTTGTATCCCTTTTGCCAATCACCTGTCCAGCTCTTGGCTTCATCCCTCCCCCTCCTGTCTTCTCCTATCATTTTGGATCTCCCCCTCCCCCTCCCACTTTCAAATCTCTTACTATCTCTTTTTCCTGTTAGTCTCGGCTTGAAACGTCGACTGTACCTCTTCCTATAGATGCTGCCTGGCCTGCTGCGTTCACCAGCATTTTGTGTGTGTTGCTTGAATTTCCAGCATCTGCAGATTTTCTCGTGTTGACTGTTTATTCCCCTCCACAGATATTCCCTGACCTGCTGAGTTCCTCCAGCATTTTCTGTGTGTTTCTCTGGATCGCCAGTGACTGCAGAATCGCTTGTGCTTAAAATTAGTTAACTAGTTACCTAGTTTGTGAGAAGTTTTATTGTTCACAGGGCATTGCTTGCTAATGTGTCTCAGTAACCATGACCTCAGTTAATAATCAATACACACGTCTATTGGAAATGACATTAAACAGTCTTGAACCTTGAACCTTGAACCTTGAACTTGTTGCTTGAGGATCTCACTCTCCCAGTGGCAAGGCCTTTCCAAAATGCCGTGAGGAGGTGATGGTGAGGCACCTCAGAAATATAGAAATAGGATTGGGGTTGGTGAGGATTCAGCTTTCGACCCTCCTTCATCGTTTAATGTGGACACTAGTGTGATCTTGCATGCACCTCAAGTAGCCTCTGACAACCAAGTCTAACTCCTGGCCTTCTTGTGTGGCTTAGCCTCTAAACCCAGCAGAAGTGTTTCTAATGACAGGAGAAGGGGTGAAGGTGGGTCCTGGCGCCTTAAAGCCCAGTGCTTCGGGTAGATGGCACTCGTCAGCCTGGAAAGGCAGTCCATCTAAGAGAGGGAAAACTCTGCTTTCAAACCTCCGCTGCCTTGCAGCCATACCCACTGATGGGAAAGGCTTTGGGAGTAAATCCTGAGGACAAATCCGGAGCTGGAGTCCCTAAGGCAGTCCGACGTTGCCTTCAACCTCATTCTGGCAACTCCTGCAACGTCACTGGTGCCAAGCTATATCGGCCCTTACCCTTCCCTTGGACAACATCGGTGTCGTGGTGAGGGGAGACTTGCTGTTTGGGCAACTGCCAGTCTTCCATACAACCTTGCCCAGGCCTGTGCCCTGGAAAACCTTTCCAGGCGCAGATTCATGGTCTTGCGAGACTAACAGATGCCACCACCAATGTGATCTTTTCTATCATTACCATGTTCCAGCTCTCCCATCCCCCACCCCCTCTCATTCCCAGAAATATACCTCTTCCCAAAGATATACTCGGTGACTTGGTCTCCACAGACATCCGAGGTGTAGAACTCTGCAGGATCAGCAGCCTCTGAGGGAAGAAATTCAACCCCCCTCATCTCAGTCTTAAATATACTGTACTGTAACCACAGTCTGTGAGCCCTTCCATTCGAATGCCCAAACCAGAGGAACTCAGCTCATCGAGCTCTGACAGACCTGAGAGCACAGAGGAACGTCCGGAGAAATTTCTGAAATGCCAGGTTCGCTGCCGCTGCTACTGTGCGATCAAGAATCTCCGGAGGGAAGGCCCCAAATCCTCGGCTTTGCCTGCTGCTGGCGACCGAGGCTGAGGTTGAAGTGTTCGGCAGAGATGGCGCTCGGTACTCGGTGTCGGAGGGTTGATCAGAGCTCGAAGTTTTCAGATGACTCAGAGTCAGACTGTGGTCGGGCATGGCAGGGAGAGTTTTCTTCCTTCTCCCATCTGCGTGAGATGTGGGACTTTCGAGAGACTTTGAACTTTTTTACTGTGCCATGGCCTGTTCTTCATCAAGTTATGGTATTGTTGCACTGTTGTAATTATATGTTATAATTATATGGTTTTTGTTAGTTTCAGGCTGTCCTGTGTTTCTGTGATATCACACCGAAGGAATATTGTATAATTTCTTAATGCATGCATTACTAAATTAGGATAAAAGAGGACTGCGTGTCTAATCTAATCTAATGTTTATTGTACTTATTATGTTTACTCCATAAACACAGTGTGAACAAGGAACTTCTTTGCACACAAGTGTGTCTGTGTTTGCGTGCATGCATGTGTGTGTGGCCTTTAAATTCAAGATTCTAGAGCCATGGAGAAGTACAGCACAGAAACAGGCCCTTTGGCTCATCTAGTCCATGCTAAACCATTTAAATTGCCTACTCCCATTGATCTGCATGGGGACCCTCCATACCCCTGTCATCCATGTACCAGTCCAAACTTGTCTTAAACGTTGAAATCAAGCTTGCATGCACCACTTGCACTGGCAGCTTGTTCAAGATGGCTTAATGTCAGTTCTAGTACACAAGTGTGAAGGGGAATGAAACAATTGTTTCTCAGCACAAAAAATGCAATGAGATAAAGAACACAGAAATAATTAAAAAAACACAATAAATATAAATACATAAGATTGATTGTACGTCCATCAACTGACACTAGGTGCAGGAGTGTCTGTACGTAAGGTGACTCTGATAGGAAATGATAAAGTAGTGGTGGTTGGGGGTGTGGTGGGGTGGGTTGGTGGGTGGAGGTGATGATTAGCCTTATTGCTTAGGGAAAGTAACTGTTTTTGAGTCTAGTGGTCCTGGCGTAGATCCCATGTAGCTTCCTCCCTGATGGAAATGGGACAAACAGTCCATGAGCAGGGTGGGTGGGCTTTTCCCAGCACCTTTCTGCATTATTGTCCTTGATGGTGGGGGATGCATTGAGCTGTTTTGATTACCCATGGTGGAGCCTTCCTGTCCTTCGCAGTGCAGATTCTGTACCAGGCAGTGATACAGATTGTCAGGACGCTCTCTACTGCACGTCTGTAGAATGACCTGAGTATAGATGTGCAAAGTCCAGCTCTCTTTGGCCTCCTCAGGAAGTAGAGGTATCGGTGAGCTTACCTGACTCTGTAGGATGTGTTCTGGGACCATGAGACCTTGCGTGAGATGTGCACTCCCAGGAGTTTGAAACAAGATGAATGACAAGAAAGTGAGGAGGCAGTAGGACTCCGAGAGCATAGTAATTCTCCTTCCCCCGACACGCGACACTATTACAGCTTGGGGCATCAGGGTTCAGAGTTCAATTCTGCCTGTGAGCGTGCGGGTTTCCTCCGGGTGTTCCCATTTCCTCGCACAGTCCAAAGACATACCGGTTAGCAACACACACAAAATGCTGGAGGAACTCAGCAAGCCAGGCAGCATTGATGGAAAAAAAGTACAGTCGACATTTCTGGCCGAAACCCGTCACCAGGACTGGTAGGTTAATTGTTCATTGTAAGCTGTCCAGTGATTAGGCTAGGGTTAAACCGGGGACTGCTGCTGGAGTGTGGCTTGTTGGGCCGGGAGGGTCTGTTCTGCGCACTATCTCTAAGTAAATAAATTAATTAAATAAACATCCCTGTAGCTCTGGAGCTGCACGCGTGGTTCTGGAGCAACTCAGTGAGTCAGGCAGCAACCCCACCCTTCACCAGGATTGGTAAGAAAGAGGGGAGAGGTCTCTACCCACTCCCTCGATCAGATACTGTCTGGCTTGCTGAGTTCCACCCTGCAGAGTCCTGAGGAAACCCTCGACTTCCTCCCTGGACAGATATCCAACCCGTCACCCCACACCGCAGAGTCCCGAGTAAACCCTCGACTTCCTCCCTGGACAAAAATCCAACCCGTTGCCCTGCCTGGTTCAACTCATAAACAATTCCTCCTTCAACTCCCAACACTTTCTCCAAATCTAATCTGTGGGAACTCACATAGGATTAGTCTCTTTGTGGGGTATGTGAAATGGTTGGTCCTTGTTTCACACCTGCTGTACCTGATGGCTACGTTTGTGTGACCTCTTGCACTCACACAGACCTCAAGATCAGAATCAGAATCAGGTTTATTGTCACCGACATATGTTGTGACATTTGTTGGTTTGTGGCAGCAGTACATTAATATTTATGTTAAATTACAATAAGAAAAATAAAAAGTAAATAAGTACTGAAAAGGAGAGGAAAAAGCAGTGAGGTAGTGTTCCTGGGTTCAGTGTCCATTCAGAAATCTGATGGCGGAGGGGAAGAAGCTGTTCCTGAATCATTGGGTGTGTGTCTTCAGGCTCCTGGACCTCCTCCCCGATGGTAGTAATGAGAAGAGGGCAGGTCCTGGGTGTTGGGAGTCATTAATGGTGGACGCCGCCTTTCTGAGGCATGGCCTTTTGAAGATGTCCACAATGCTGGGGAGGCTAGTGCCCATGATGGAGTTTACAACTTTCTGCAGATTTTTCCAATCCTGCAGTGGCCACCCCCTATCAGATGGTGAAGCAACCAGTTAGAATGCTCTGCACTGTACATCTGTAGAAATTTTCCAGAGTCTTCAGTGACAGAACAAATCTTCTTAATCTGCTAATTAGATATACGGTGACTTCTTTTATAATTGTATCAATATGTAGGGCCCAAGATGGGTCCTCTGAGATATTGACACCGAGGAACACCTCAGTCCCTCGGTGACCAGCTTCCATGCTGATCTCCCATGGTCCCTGGGAATTCCTCCCTTTCCCTTCCTGACTTCTTATTCCCATTTCAGGTGTGTGACCAATGTCTACTGTATTACAATCCTGTCTATTACAGGCACATTCAGCAAAGGAAATGCATAAAAACCACAAGGAGAACAGATCCTCAACCTGAAATATTAACGCTGCTTCCCAACTGCTGAGTGCATTCAATGTATTCTATTTGTATTTCATTCTCTCATAGGTAACATGGCAAAATCCACAGCCCCCACCATCACCCTGTTTCCAGGCAAGACTGTCCAGTCCTTTGTTTCTCCCTTCCTTTGGAACCTGTTCTGATGAAGAGACTGCTTAAGACCGTGCTTGTTTTCTCCTGTGCATCATTAGGGACCTCCACCTCCCAGGACATGCCCTCTGCTCATTTCGACAATTAGTGAGCCCCCACCCTGGAAATGGCCTCTTGTAAAGACACTGCCCCAAAGAAGGCAAAGGCAAACCACTTCTGTAGAAAAATTTGCCTAGAGCAATCATGGTCATAGAAAGCACATAACAAATGAACGAAATGTATTGCTGCCCAAAAACAACACATTTCGTGACATCGCAAACACAAGAAAGTCTGCAGATGCTGGAAATCCAGAGTAACACACACAAAATGCTGGAGGAACTCAGCAGGTCAGGCAGCATCTGTGGAAAATAGTGAACAGTCGACACTTTGGGCCAAGATGCTTCTTCAGAACTGAGAAGGAAGGGGGAAGTTGCCAGAATAAAAAAGGTGGGGGGAGTGGAAGGAGACCAGCTGGAAGCTGATAGGTGAGGCCAGGTGGAGCGAGTGGGTAAGGTAAAAGGAAGGAATCTGGTAGGAAAGGAGAGTTGACCAGAGGAGAAAGGGAAGGAGAAGGGACCCAGGGGAAGTAATGGGCAGGTGAGAAGAAGTGAAAGGTCAGAGTGGGGAATAGAGAAAGGGGTGGGAGGATTTGCTCACCGGAAGGAGAACAAAGACATGCTGCATGCCAGTGATAATAAACGGATTCTGTTTCTGAGAAACTTCTATCGTAAATCCTAACATCCTCTCTGCCTTGAATGGCAGGGCTCTCTCTTCGCCACACTTCCTCTCTGCAGGGCTCTCACACCACTCTCACCTCCAAGACCAAGAATGGGGAGGGTTCCCTCGCCCCCTCCCTCTCCCTCCGCCCACCCGCCTCCAAAACATCCTCCGTGATCTCAGATTTACTAATCACATGTACATTGAAACATACAGCAGAATGTGTCGTTTGCGTTAACAACCCAAGGTTGTGCTGGGGGCAAGTGTCACCACAAATTCCAGTGCCAACATAGCATACCCACATGCCTGGCAGAACAACACAGGGCACTATAGGCAACAACAGCAAAACAGGCCCCTCTTACTCACTCTTCCTTCAGTTAGTCCTGACGAAGGGTCTCGGCCTGAAACGTCGACTGTACCTCTTCCTAGAGATGCTGCCTGTCCTGCTGCGTTCACCAGCAACTTTGATGTATGTTGCTTGAATTTCCAGCATCTGCAGAATTCCTTGTGTTTGCCCTTTACTCTCTCCCACCCAACCAATAGGACAGGGCTCCAGGCTTCGGGCACTGAGTTTTGACTTCCAGATGTCCGATCAAACTTCAGGCTTTGATCTTTGTTGTCAACCCCTAGACCAGCCGATGACGTTACCCCCAACTGCAAGCTTGCCGACTGACTGGCCCCCCTGCTTCCTACTCACACGGACATCCAGTTCCGGGACCCACGGACTTGGAACAACCCGAAATCCACAGGAGTCACCTGTCTTTGTTGCTGTACTCAGAGCACAGCGCCCTGACCTTCAGCAAGATGTCTCCACCACCAGCAACACCTTCCCTGCCACCATCTCTCACGTTTTACCCCTCCCTTTCCAACAACCATCCTCCTGCCCACTCTCCTGTGCAGCATAGATCCCTTCACCCTCTCCCTCCTCACCTTCCAGGTACATAAACAGTCCTTCCGAGAGACCGAGCTGTTCGCTCCGCGGCGTCCTCTTCCGCAGGTCGGGCAGCATTGATGGAAAGTAATAAACAGTCAACCTCTTGGGCCAAGACCCTCAGGAGTGGAGAGGAAGGGGGAATAAGAAAGTGGGGGAGGGGGAGGAATTCAAATGGGCAGGCGATAGGTGAGGCAGGTGAGGCAGGTGAGGGGAGAAGTTGGGAGGGAGGGTTGAAGTAAGAGGCTGGGAGGTGATAGGTGGAAGGAATTTGATAGAAGAGAGTGGACCATGGGAGAAAGGGAAGGAGGAGGGGAATGAGCAGGGCAGGTGAGGAGAAGAGAAGGATGGGGTGGGAGTGTAAGTGGAATGGGGAATGGAACAGCAGAGAAGGGAAGGGGACAAGATTACCAGTCAGAAGTTCAAGCCATCAGGATGGGGACTACCAGATAGAATATGAGATGTTGCTCCTGCAGCCTGAGTGTGGAGGCCTTCTGACAATCCAAGTAAGCAAGAAACACCAAATCTCCGTTGTCTGTCCTGCCTGAATAATTGCCAACATGAGAACAGTGTGTAACTGTAGAATGTGATTGTAAAGCCAGCAGGGTGCCCTGAGCCCGTGAGCCCAAGGATTCTTTCTTACTGCCTTGTCAGCTGAAGAATTGGTGACTCAGTCGCCCCCCCCCCCCCCTTCTGGTCTCAGGCATCCCAGGATCGTTCTCCAAGTAAGCAAAGTTTCTTGGCAACGGGACAGTGTGGTTTGGCCTGGTGTGATGGAAAAGAATGAGTAATCCTGCCCTTTGGAAATCTGTACACAATTCCCGGATCCAACCAATGGGAATGACAGAGTTGTGGGAGAAATATCTTGGAAAAACAACATAGTAAAGATGGGCACAATGAATCAGCTGCAGACCACACTGCTGTATACAGGCTTAACCCCGTCATCGACAGACCATACTGCTGTATACAGGCTTAACCCCGTCATCGACAGACCACACTGAACCACACCTGCAATCCCACTGAAACACGGACCACACTGCCGTATACAGGCTTAACCCCATCATCGACAGACCCTACTGCTGTATATAGGCTTAACCCCGTCATCGACAGACCATACTGCTGTATACAGGCTTAACCCCGTCATCGACAGACCCTACTGCTGTATATAGGCTTAACCCCATCATCGACAGACCACACTGCTGTATATAGGCCTAACCCCGTCATTGACAGACCACACTGCTGTATACAGGCTTAACCCCGTCATCGACAGACCACACTGCTGTATACAGGCTTAACCCCGTCATCGACGGACCACACTGCTGTATATAGGCTTAACCCCGTCATCGACAGACCATACTGCTGTATACAGGCTTAACCCCGTCATCGACAGACCACACTGCTGTATATAGGCTTAACCCCGTCATCGACAGACCATACTACTGTATACAGGCTTAACCCCGTCATCGACAGACCACACTGAACCACACCTGCAATCCCACTGAAACACGGACCACACTGCCGTATACAGGCTTAACCCCATCATCGACAGACCCTACTGCTGTATACAGGCTTAACCCCGTCATCGACAGACCATACTGCTGTATACAGGCTTAACCCCGTCATCGACAGACCCTACTGCTGTATATAGGCTTAACCCCGTCATCGACAGACCACACTGCTGTATATAGGCTTAACCCCGTCATCGACAGACCACACTGCTGTATACAGGCTTAACCCCGTCATCGACAGACCACACTGCTGTATACAGGCTTAACCCCGTCATCGACAGACCACACTGCTGTATACAGGCTTAACCCCGTCATCGACGGACCACACTGCTGTATATAGGCTTAACCCCATCATCGACAGACCATACTGCTGTATACAGGCTTAACCCCGTCATCGACAGACCACACTGCTGTATACAGGCTTAACCCCGTCATCGACAGACCACACTGCTGTATATAGGCTTAACCCCATCATCGACAGACCACACTGCCGTATATAGGCTTAACCCCGTCATCGACAGACCACACTGCCGTATACAGGCTTAACCCCATCATCGACAGACCACACTGCCGTATATAGGCTTAACCCCATCATCGACAGACCATACTGCTGTATACAGGCTTAACCCCGTCATCGACAGACCATACTGCTGTATACAGGCTTAACCCCCTCATCGACAGACCACACTGAACCACACCTGCGATCCCACTGAAACACGGACTGCACTGCTGTATACAGGCTTAACCCCGTCATCGACAGACCACACTGCCGTATACAGGCTTAACCCCGTCATCGACAGACCACACTGAACCACACCTGCGATCCCACTGAAACACAGACTGTACTGAACTACACAGTGTGATCCCACTGAAACACGGACTGCACTGAACTACACAGTGTGATCCCACTGAAACACAGACTGCACTGAACTACACAGTGCGATCCCAGAAACACAGACTGCACTGAACTACACAGTGCAATCCCAGAAACACAGACTGCACTGAACTACACAGTGCAATCTCACTCATCTAGACACAGTGCAGAAATGTTCAGTATCATGCTCTGCTTTAGACATGAACAAAGTGTAAACACACAGTTATTTACTCACTAGCAAAAACTAATTAACTCTTTCTCCGACGGTATCGTTTTGGTTATGACTAATATTAACCCTGCAATGCCTACTGTTCATTGTGTATATGATCCTTGCTGAAGGGGAAGTTTCCTGGAGTTCTGAGAGAACAAACTGATTCCGAGTGTTCGAAGTCAAGTTAATGGTCAACGTGCGTGCACAGGTGCGACAAGGATTGTGCTCGCAGCAGCATCGCTGGCACCCAGCGTCAGGTAAGCAGCGTTCACTAGGAAACGTAATTACTTTCTGCCCATTACACCGCTGCTGTTTAGGGCAGCAATGAAGCTCGCCCACCTCTGACAGTGTTCAGGGCTTCCTTCATCATGCCAGTCGCCTCCTCTCAGCTTTCACTGTCAGTCACACAAGTCCCGGGTGGAGACTCAGGAATACCGTCGCACTCAGATGCAGAAGGATTCCTCATTGCTGTTTCTGTAAGAGTTTTGTTTTACCAGTCAGGGTTGTTAGCCCTGAGCTGAACCCCTGAACCTGGAGGACCGGTGGACCACTCTTCATCTGGTCTCTACCCTTTGACCTGTTTGGCATGGGTGACCCTACCAAGAGCCAAAGCGTAAAGCCTGACTCCAGCCAACATAGCTCTCCGGGTCATTGAGCCACACAAGCCTCCAAACCCTACGACAAGGATGTGAGTTCTCTTGGAGGAAAACGCTCAATCTAAACACAAATTTTACATGGAAGAATCCAAATGTGAGTCAGGTTTAATATCACCAGCATGTATGATGAAATTTGTTTTGCAGCAGCTGTACAGTTCAATACATAATAATAAAACTATCAAATATATAGATAAAAATTAAATTATTAAATCGAGAAAAATAAATGGGTGCTGAGGTGGAGATACGTCTCTACCAAAGGAGGTGTGAGGTGCTCCTTCCCTCCGCTAACCTGCAGGTCACCCTTGGGCAAGGTGTAGCACCTGCTTAGCCCCCGATCAGGATCACGTGAAGCCATGGGAGCAGGTGGTGGACGGTCGTACGAGCAGCTGGTTCATATCACAAGTCCTGGTTATGTGACCACTGACGCCAGGCAGACAATCTCTGAAGAGTATTGATAATGGCTGGGGTCACCTGTCTTGTAAAGACACTGCCCAGAAGGCAGCAATGGCAAACCACTTCCGTAGAAAAATTTGCCAAGAACAATCATGGTCATGGTCATGAGACCATGATTGCCCACGTCATACAAAACAACACACAATAATGATGATGAGGCAAAAACAGAGCAAGAATATTGAAGTAGTGTTTGTGGGTTCAATGTCCGTTCAGAAATCTGCTGACAGAGGGGAAGAAGCTGTTTCTGAAACATTGAGTGTGCATCTTCAGGCTCCTGTACCTCCTCCCTGATGGCAGTAAAGAGCAGACGGCATGTCCTGGGTGATGGAGGACAATTGGAACAAAAGCACACTGAAAGAGATCAAAGGGATCACCCTGTTGCTGAACTTTAGTGATGAGGGGCCCACAGTTATACACCCAGTTAGAATCTGATAGTGGGGCAATTAACAATGGAGATGCAAGTTGCCAGAATTGTACAGGCAGAGAGATCTTGACAACAATTATAGAGCGATACAGTATGGGAGTAGGCCCTTCAGCCCGACTGCTCCATGCTGACCCATCTAAATTATTCCCATTTCCCAGTGTTTGGCCCATATTCCATTGGACCACAAGACGTAGGTGTAGAAATAGGCCACTTTGCCCAGTGAGTCTGCCCTCATTCTTCCATATACCCAGAGTCATCAAACGCTTCTCACATAATAACCCTTTCATCCCCACAATCATTCGCATGAACCTCCTCTGGACCATAAGACATAGGAACAGAATTAGGCCATTCAACCCTTCAAGTCTTCTCAGCCATTTGATCATACTTTCCCTCTCAACCCCATTCTTCACTCTTTGCTCCATAACCTTTGATGCCTTTACTAATCAAAAACCTATCAATCTCCGCTTTAATTATACCCAATGACTTGTCTGGTTATGACAATGAATTCCACAGATTCACCATCCTCTGGCTAAGGAAATTCCTGCTCCTCTTTGACCTACAGGGATGTCCATTTCCCTGAAGGTGTGTCCTCAGGTCCTAGAACCTACCGCTATAGGAAACATCCTCCCTACACACACTCTTTCTAGTCTTTCAATATTTGATAGGTTTCAATGAGATCTCTATCATTCTTCTAAACACTGGTGAGCTGTCAAATGCTCCGTGTATGTTAAGATGAGAAAATCTGCAGATGCTGGAAATCCAAGCAACACACACAAAATGCTGAAGGAACTCAGCAGGCCAGGCAGCATCTATGGAAAGAGTAAACAGTCAACGTTTCGGGTCTCGCCCCATTGAACAAGTGTTACACCTGCCCCTATACCTCCTCCCTCATTACCATTCAGGGACCCAAACAGTCCTTCCAGGTGAGGCGACACTTCACCTGTGAGTCTGTCAGGGTCATCTGCTGTATCTGGTGCTCCCGGTGTGGCCTCCTGTATATTGCTGAGACTCGACATAGATTGGGAGACCACTTCACTGAGCACCTATGGTCTGTCCACCGGAAAAAGTGAGATCTCCCAGTGGCCACCCATTTTAATTCCACTTCCCAATCCCATTCCGACTTGTCAGTCCATGGCCTCCTCTACTAGAGTAGGTTACATGATCGGCACAATATTGTGGGCCAAAGGGCCTGTAATGTGCTGTAGATATCTATGTTCTATGTTCTACTGTTGCGATGAGGCCACACTCAGGTTGGAGGATTAACACCTTATATTCCACCTGGGTAGCCTCCAACCTGTTGGCATGAACTTCGATATCTCAAACTTCTGGTAATGCCTCCCCCCATCCTTTACCATTTTCCCATTCCCATTTTCCTCTTTCACCTCATCTCCTGGTTTGCCCATTGTCCTCTGGTGCTCCTCCCCCCATTTCTTTCTTCCATGGCCTTCTGTCCTCTCCTATTAAATTCCCCCTTCTCCAGCCCTGTATCCCTTTCACCAATCAACTTCCCAGCTCTTTACTTCACCCCTCCTCCCCCTCCCGATTTCACCTATCACCTTGTGTTT
Source organism: Mobula hypostoma (assembly GCF_963921235.1). Taxonomy (NCBI): domain Eukaryota; kingdom Metazoa; phylum Chordata; class Chondrichthyes; order Myliobatiformes; family Myliobatidae; genus Mobula; species Mobula hypostoma. The sequence continues at coordinate 158,076,589 of NC_086104.1, read as the reverse complement.
CTCCCTACCCTCCCACCAGCTTTCAACTCAACTCCTATCATTTTTTTCTCCAGTCCTGGTGAAGGGTCTTGGCCTGAAATGTTGACTGTACTCTTTTCCATAGATGCTGCCTGACCTGCTAAGTTCCTCCAGCAGTTTGTGTGTGATCCTCATCTGTTAACCACTTCAATCCTGGAATCATTTTTCATGAACTTCCTCTGGATTGTCTCCAATGGCAACACATCTTTTCGTAGTTAATGGGCAGAAACTGCTCACAATACTCCAAGTATGGTCTGACCACTGCTTTAAAGCCTCATCTTGCTTTTGTATTCGAGTCTTCTTGTAATGAGTGCTAACATTATATTTGCCTTCCTTACCACTGACTTGACCTGCAACTTAACCTTTAGAGAATCCTGCATGATGACTCCCAAGACCGTTTGCACCTCGGAGTTTTGGATTTTCTCCCCATTTAGGAAATAGTTCATGCCTTTGTTCCTTAGTGACCATTCACTTTCCTACACTGTATCCTATTGCCACTTCCTTGCGCGTTCTCCCAATATGTCTAAGTTCTTCAGCAACCACCCTGCTTCCTCAACACCTATCCATCCACCTATCTTCATATCATCTGCAAACTTGGCCACAAAGCCATCAATTCCATCATCCAAATCATTGGCATATAATATGAAAATAATCGGTCCCAATACCAACCCATGCAGAACACCACTAGTTACCGGCAGCCAACCAGAAAAAGCCCTCTTTACTCCCATTCTTCACCTCCTGCCAATCAGCAAATGTTCTATCCATGTTCTTCAGCGATTCCAATAACTTCCACCTTGTCAGCCTTATGGTGGAGCTCAGCCATCTGAGAGCGGGATGACACATGAGAAGGTTCAGATATCAAGAATCCCCACATGGGTACTTGTATTCTGAGTGACGCACACAAAATGCTGGAGGAACTTGGCAGGTCAGGCAGCATCTATGGAGAGGAATGAACAGCCAGCATTTTGGGCCAAGACTCGTCATCAGGATTTTTGTTCTGCACAGGCAATTTTAATCACACTCAGCGGCCGCTTTATCAGGAACACCTGTACACCTGCTCGTTAATGCAAATATCTAATCAGCCAATCATGTGGCAGCAACTCAATGCAAAAAGTATGCAAACGTGGTCAAGTTGTTCAATTGTTGTTCAGACCAAACATCAGAATGGGGAAGAAATGTGATCTAAGTGACTTCGACCATGGTATAATTGTTGGTGCTAGACAGAGCAGTTTGAGTGTCTCAGGAACTGCTGATCTCCTGGGATTTTCACCTGCAATACTCCCTAGAATTTACAGAGAATGGTGCAAAAAACAAAAAAAAATCAGTGAGCGGTTGTTCTGTGGGTGAAAACGCCTTGTTAATGAGAGAGGTCAGAGGAGAAGGGTCAGACGGGTTCAAGCTGACAGGAAGGTGACAGTAACTCATATAACCACATGTTACAACAGTGATGTGCAGAAGAGCATCTCTGAACGTACAACATGTCGAACCTCGGGCTGGTTGGGCTACAGCAGCAGAAGACCATGAATATACATTCAGAGGCCTAGTATAGGAGGTACCTAACAAAGTGGCCACTGAGTGTACGTTTCTGATTTAGGATAATGCTCACATTAGTGACTGACCAAACAAGGCAATTATTGCTAAATTTAGTTCTACGCCAAGTCACTGATTCAATTTAATCATTAATGCCTTCCCAGCCACTCTGCAAGGAGGAACTGTAAAATCCATTCACTGTGTGCTACCAATCTGGCATTAAAACAGGGAAAAGGCCTTGGATTTTAAGTGGATAAACCAAGGCGTGCGGATCAAAAGGAGAATTTTATTTGGATATCCCTGTGAATGAGCAATGCCCCAAGGTGGCATGAGAAACAGGAGCAGAATTAGGCCATTCGGTCCATCGAGTCTGTTCTTCCATTCCATCATGGCTGATTTATTTTCCCTCTGAACCCCATTCTCTCACCTTCTCCCTGGAACTGTTGATGCTCTGACTAACCAAGTCTATCGACCTCCACTTTAAATATACTCAACATAGCAGGTTACAGACAGCTCCCTTCGGACTTGGACTGAGAGGTCTCCCCAGCGTCTCCCTACCCCGGCCCGAGTGACAGAGGATGAAGCAAGATTCAAACACTGTCGAAGTTCTGGTTTCTAACCCAGGTTAAAACTGAAAACAAAGCCATTAAACTGAGTGTCCACATGAACCATCTGACTGCTGGGCACACTGGCTTCTTGTCTCCCCCCTGTGGTCAGAACTCTCCTGCTGTGCGAATTATCCTTTGTTTTTTAACTGCCTGACATTTTTTACAAATATATGTTGATTATAAATTCAAACTGCCTATTGTGTATTCTGTATTTGCCTATTACAAGCAAAAATCAGGTGAATCATAACTAACACTGTCGAAGGAAAACTGCATCCATCATCAGGGATCCCCACCACCCAGGACATACTCTCTTCTCGCTGCTGCCATCAGGGAGCCACAGGTCCCCCACCACCAGGGTCAGGAACAGTTATTACCCTACAACCATCAGGTCCCACACCACCAGGTTCAGGAACAGTTATTACCCCTCAACCATCAGGTCCCACACCACCAGGTTCAGGAACAGTTATTACCCCTCAGACATCAGGTCCCACACCACCAGGTTCAGGAACAGTTATTACCCCTCAGACATCAGGTCCCACACCACCAGGTTCAGGAACAGTTATTACCCCTCAACCATCAGGTCCCACACCTCCAGGTTCAGGAACAGTTATTACCCCTCAACCATCAGGCTCTTGAACCAAGGGGGATAACTTCACTCAGACCTCACTTGCCCTCACCACTGAACTGTTCTCATGACCTATGGGCTCACTTTCAAGGATTGTTCATCTCATGTTCTCAGTATTTATTGCCCATTTATTTATTATTATTATTATTATTATTATTAATTTTTGTATTTACACAGTTTGTTGTCTTCTGCTCTCTGGTTGATCACCGAAATTCGTGCAATCTTTCATTGATTCTGTTATGGTTATTATTCTATGGATTTATTGCATATGCCTGCAAGAAAATGAGTCGCAGGATTGTACATGGTGACATATATGTACTTTGATGATACATTACCTGAAACTTTGAACTTTTTAAACTAACACATTCCCATCTTCATTGAGGATGGCATTTATCTCCTGTGGTGCCCAATAGTCTCCGGACACCTCTGTGTTACCTGTGGGCGCTGCGTGTTCTTTTTCCACAGCGACCTGGACACAGACAAACCCGCTGAACATTGCCCATCAGTCAGTCCAGAGGGAACCCACACTGCCCATCTCCAGGGCCCGCGGGTAACTATCCAGTCAGTCCAGGGGGAATTCTCCACTGTCCTCCAGGGCCCATGGGTAATTATCTGGTCAGTCCAGGGGGAATTCTCCACTGCCCGTCTCCAGATCAAACAGATAGTTATTCAGTCAGTCCAGACAGAAGCCTCTGCTGCCCTCCAGATAGCTATCCAGCCAGCCAGCCCCGTGAACAGGTTAACTAGTGCCTCCCCCTCTCCCCTCCCCCCACCCCGCACTGGATGACCAAAGGTGAAGAGAATTAGGGCTAAGGTGCTGTCAGAAGCTGGGGAGCTTCCCTTTCAGATATGCGGATGGGGGCTGCAGCCTCCCACACTCCATGCCTGACTGGGGTTGGTATGTGTTGGACGGGGATGTGGAGATGTTTATGACTTTGTTTTTTACTACATTCTTATATTTACCCCTTCACTTTAACTCTGGACAGGTTTGTGACAGAGCCTGGGACCAGGAATACCCACTGGACTCCACACCATGCAGTCACAGGTAAGCGAATACCTCAGGCTCAGGTGTTTATTGCAGGTATTCCTCAGTGAAACATTCCTTCCTTGTGCAATTCTACACTGTCACCATACAGAGTGTCTTCCCATCAGCCATTACTGTCTGGGTTGGTGATTCCGTTGTCCCCAAAACACCCTGGTGTAATTCTACACTGTCACCATGGAGACCATTCTCACATCGGCCATTACTGTCTGGTTTGGTGATTCCAGCTTCTCACAATATACGAAAACTACAAACAAACTGTCAGGACAGCACAAAAGGTCATCACTGCAGGATTTGTGTGTGTCCGGGTCAAGGAAGCGGGAGGGAAAATCATTGCGGACACAACCCACCCAGCAAGATGCCTTTTCCAAAAGCTCCCTTCTGGAAAGTGCGATAGGGTAATTAAAACAAAAACTACACACCAGTTTAAAAATTCTTCCCCTAGGCCGTTAATCTAATCAACCATTCTAGTTAGCTCCCACACCCCCTCTATCTATTAGCCCTGTCACTGCACTGCACTGTAAACACTAAACTAATCTCACTAATCTCCTAATCCCACTATTCTGCCTCCCAGCAGTTATCCCTGCAAACAGTCAAAGTGCCCATTTACATCTTCCTTCACCTCCATTCAAGGCACCAAGCATTCCATACACCCATCACTCTCTGTGTAAAAAAACAGACCACTATTATTCACTAACCACCTTAAAATTATTCCTCCTCAGATTAACCATTTCCACTCTGGGAAAAAGTCTCTGATTGTCCACTCGGTCTCTGCCTCTTATCATCTTGTTCCCCTCTATCAAGTCACTTCTCAACCTCCTTCACTCCAAAGGGAAAAGCCCTCACCCACTCAATCTATCCTCTTAAAACATGCTCACTAATCCAGGCAGCATCCTGGTAAATCTCTGCCCTCAGCACCTTCACCCAAGCATAAATCATAAAGCTTTCAGAATGATATACAGAACATAGCCAAGTACAGTACGGGACAGGCCATTTGGCCCATAATGTGCCAGTCTTGATGTCCTCCTCCTGTGTGTCACCCATATCCCTCCATTCCCTTCATATTCATCTGTCTAAAGGCCCCACCAAACTGCCAGCTTCCATTACTACCCCTGTGCACCCAGTTCAGGCACCTACCACACTCTGTGTGACAGGTTAGCCCTGCACGTTACCTTTAAATTCACTTGTTATGGTCATTGCTTCCAAAGTGCTCACTTAGTATCGCTAGTAAATGTTGTGAAATGTGTTGTTTTGCTGCAGCAGTACAGGGCAATACATAAAAACTATAAATTATAATCAGAAATATATATATATAGATAATTTAAATTAGTGCAAAGAGAGAACAATAACATACTGAAGTCGTTTTCGTGGGTTCATTGTCTATTCAGAAATATGATGGTGGAGGGGAAGAAGCTGTTCCTGAAACATTGAGTGTGGGTCTTCAGGCTCCTGTACCTCCTCCCTGATGGTGGCAATGAGAAGAGGGCATGTCCTGGGTGGTGGGGGTCCTTAATGATGGATGCTGCCTTTTTGAGGCATCGCCTTTTGAAGATGTCCTCGATGGTGAGGGAGATTTGTGCCCCTGATGGAGCTGGCTGAGTTCACAACTTTCTGCAGCTTCTTCCAATCCTGTACGTTGGTCCCCGCCATACCAGACGGTGACGTGACCAGTTAGAAAGCTCTCCAGGGTACATCTGTAGAAATTTGCCAGAGTCTTTGATGACTTTCCAAAATCTCCATTACGACAATGTTAGGCAGGAGCTGTGGAGGGTAGGATGGGATTGGGGTTGAATCCATCTCTGACATATGGGGAGTGAATCCAGGACCAGTGTCCTCTCTCAGGTGAAAGGTCAGGATGGCAAAGTTCAGAAACACCAGATGGCAAGAGTTGTTGGAAGTTTTGTTAAAAAGTTAAAGGAAACAGCAACCCACCCCCACCCGATCAGAACTGACTGACTAATAGCTTGTCACTCCTTCAGTCACATCAACCCCTAACTCCCATCTTTTCACAGGATGCTCCCGCATCGCAGAACAAAATATTCCTGATTTCCAAGCACATGCCTTTCCAGTTGGCGGAACAAGCAAGCGGAACATTCCTGAAACTGACAGCTCCACGTTCAGACCTGGTCAGCCAGTCCCGTCTTGACCCCCCTGCAGTCAGTGCCTTCGCCTCCGGTGGGCTTCAGACAGAGCGGAATAAGGTTCTCCCAGTGGCCCCAGCAACAGGCAGCCTCAACCAGTCTGAACCATCGCAGGTAGGAACAGAGGTCAGCCTCTGACTACACAACTGATCTGCGACTATAACACTGGGCCACAATTCATTCAAGATTCAAGATGTCAAGTGTAAAGGAAAACAGAATAATTGTTACTCTAGATGTGATGCAGCACAAAAAACACAATAAGATAAAGAGCACAATAATAAAAAAACACAATATATATACAGTCTTAGGCACCCTGGCTACGGTATATATATGTCCCTAAGACTTTTGTACAGTAATGTATTTGTCAATGTGGAGAGGAGAACGAATTTGTAAATCTGGTGGGAGCAAAGGATGTTGGGAATGGCGAGGGTGGAGCACTGTGGGAGGGGTGAGGGACAGGTGGCAGAGAAGGAGAGCCAGGGGTGAGGGTGGTGTGGGTGCAGACACACCCAGTCCTGAGGCACTAGGCAAGGTCATTTCATTCCAAACAATTGGTTTATTGATCGTTACAGAATGTCTCTCTCGTGCTTCCCACTCCCTCCCTCTCCCTTCCCCTTTTCCCAACCATGAGTTCCCCTTCTCCGTAAGACCATAAGACACAGGAGCAGAATTAGGCTATTTGGCCTATCAAGTCTGCTCCACCACTCCATCGTAGCTGATCTTTTTTTACCCCTCCTCAGCCCCACTTCCCAGCCTTCTCCCCCTAGCCTTTGATGCTGTGTCAAGAATCTATCAAGCTCTGCCTTAAATACACCCAATGACCTGGCCTCCACAGTTGCCTGTGGTAATAATTTCCACAAATTTACCACCTTTTGGCTAAAGAAATTTCTCCGCATATTGGTCTTAAATAGATGCCCCTCTATCTTGGGACTGTTCCCTCTTGTCCTAGACTCTCCCACCATGGGAAACCTTTCCACATTTACCCTATTTTGGCCTTTCAACATTCGAAAGGTTTCACTGTTATCCCCCCCACCCCCGCATCCTTCTAAATTCCAGCGAGTGGACAGTGTCTGACATCATCATTTCTTTTGTCTTTTGGAAAGCCACCTGCCACTACTTTGTCCATGGCCATTCCTTCCTGATCTGTAGAAATGAATTCAAGGGGTGGAGCACAGTAGCCAGGTTTGGCAGGAACCTGTTATAGTAATTAACAAATCCTAGAAAGGACCGCGTCTGTGACAGGACTTTGGCTTGAATTTTCTCAGCACAGTTGTGTGAATCTTGTGTGTCAATGGTGTGACCACAGTAAGTGATGCTTGTTTTAAAGAATTCACATTTGTTGCATTGTACTCTGAGCCCATAATCTTCTAATCTTTTTAGCACTGTCTTGAGATTTTGGAGATGTTCTTTGTCATCCATACCAGGAGCAATGATGTCATCCAGGTAACACTGAGTGCCTGGGCAGCCCTGCAGCACCTGATCCATAGCTTTCTGCCAGAGTACAGGTGCTGATGCGACTCTGAAAATAAGCCTATTACAGTGATAAAACCCTTTGTGAGAGCTTCTGCTGAGAAACAGTTTGGACTCTTCTTCCACCTCCACTTGTAGGTGGGTCTCAACTAAGTCCACTAGCTGAAGTGTTTCCCTCCAGAAAAGTTTGCAAAGATATCCTCTATCCTGAGCAGAAGGTACTGATCTATACTTCTAGCACTGCGTTAATGATGGCCTTAAAATCACCACAGGTCCTGACAGACCCATTTTCCTTGGCTCCTGGGACCATCGGTGTTGCCCGTGGGCTCCACTCAACCTCGGAAGAATTCCTTCAGCCTCCATGTGATCGAGCTGACTGGCTACTTCATCATGGATGGTATAAGGAACTGGACAGGCTTTGTAAAACTTGTGTGTGGCATTGTCATTTAACACTGTCTTACCCTTGATATGTTTGAGCTTTCCAATGCCATCTTTGAGCACTGCTGTGACATCATCTAGTACCTTTCTTAATTCACTTTCAGTAGACACTATTGCAGGAGATGTGGCATGTAAATAGTGGATGGATCTCCAATCAAGTTGTAGCTGTCTCAGCCTCTCACGACCCCACAATGCTGGCCCTCCTGTTTTTACCACATACAAGCCCAATGTGGCTTGCCGGTTGTTGTATTTCATTGTTACAAATGTCATTCACCCAGGAGATACCTTTTCTCCAGTATAAGTTCTTAGTTGGATATCTGCGGCTTCTGTTCAGTATCTTTGAAATGCAGTTCAAGCTCATTTTGTGGAATGACTGAAATAGCCGAGCTAACGTCCAATACCATTTTAATTAATTAGCCGTTCATTGTGTCACTCTCATCATTATCAGATTTTTCATCAACAGTGTACAGCTAAAATCTCTTCGTGAAACTGAAATTTGACTTTTTATCTTTATCCCTGATTAGTCCACTTATTTTTGTCTGCCCAACATGCTCTTTGTATGTGTCCTACTTTGTTGCATTTTCTGTAAGTTTCGCCTTTAAACCAGCATTGGTCTGGTGTACGTGACCCCCTGCTACAACGGTTGCACAATTTGTTCAGCCAGGCTAGTTTCTGTTTAAATGTTGCAATTTTCTTCATGCTCACTTTCGTTTCTGATTGCAACTCAATTGTGTCTCTGGCTGCTGTTCTGTTGCTACAGCAATTTCAACTGCTCTTTTAAATGTGAATTGTGCTTCAGTTAAGAGTCAATTTTGAATGTTTTCTTGTAAGATTACACAAACTGAATGATCTCTTAGTTCACCATAAAGCCCATCACTGAACTGACGATGCTCAGACAATCTCTTCAATTCAGCCACATAAGCTAAAATGGATTCGCCTTCCTTTTGATTCCACTTATGAAACCTAAAGCGTTCTGCAATCTACACTGGTTTTGGTTCTAAATATTCCTGCATTACTTTCACGATATCATAACTTTCACAAGCTCATTTTAACTGGTTTGTGGAGCAGTCAAACTTCGAAGCAAACTGTATGCTTTTCCATCTTTTGCACTCAGCAACCCTGGCACTCGCTTTTCATCGCCTATTTCATTTGCTTCAAAATACTGCAGAATTTGCTCAGTATATATCATCCAGTTATCTGTTGTGCAGTCAAACTCATCTATCTTTCCGATGTAGCCAGCCATTCCTGCTTTTTATTTATTTATTATTATTATCACCCAGTACTCTCTGTTTATGAACCCTGAAATTCATCTATTTTCTGCCTTTTTTTAAAACCTGAATGTCTCCCTCCCTCCTTCCAAAGCAAAAACATGCAGTGCTTCAGCAGATAGGTGGCCATCTGGGGCTTGTTTTAAAACAATCTCGTTGCCACTGTTATGTTTTGTAACTCCAGAAGCTAATTGAAAGAAAAACACGGAAGCTGGGAAAATGGGTCTACTTAGTTTTACTTTAGTGAGGTGCTCACGTATATGATGTGGTGGTGTAATGATGTATGGCAATCATGTACTTTTACATATAACCCATAATTAATTATATAAGCAAACAAAGAATGCTGAATATAATCAAACAATAAATTTAGAATACTACTTAATTACTGAAATATTAAATACACAATATCCTCCTTCTCCCTCTTGATTTCTTCCCTTCCTTCTCCTCTCCATCCCCTCACTCTCCCACTCCTTCTTGGCTTGTCTCTTTCTCTTTTCCGTCCCATCTCTCTCTCCTCCTACCTCTCCTCTCTCTTCCCCCATCCTACCCTCTCCCCTCCCCAGGTTCCAGTGATTAATGGGGTTGGAGGACACACCCCACGCCCACCCTCTCCCCGCAGAGACGCAGATGAAGTGTCCACTGTAGGTACGTGACGATCCAGACTCACGCTAAGGGTAGGCATCAGTCAGCTGCAGGAGACATTACTTTCCAGCTGGTGTTTAACCAGGAGATTTCAAACCAATATTAGTGCAGAGATGATGACTAGAATAGAAAAGCAAGGATGTAATGTTGAGGCTTTATAAGGCATTGGTCAGGTTACATTTGGAGTTTTGTGAACAGTTTTGGGCCCCATATCTAAGAAAGGATGTGCTGGCATTGGAGAGGGTTCAGATGAAGTTCACGAGAATAATCCTGGGAATGAGAGGGTTAATATATGAGGAGCGTTTGATGGCTTTGGGCCTGTACTCACTGGAGTTTAGAAGAATGAGAGGGAATCTCCTTGAAACCTATCGAATCTTGAAAGGCTTCGATAGAGTGGATGTGGAGAGGGTGTTTTCAACAGTGGGGGAGTCTAAGACCAGTGGACACATTCTCAGAATAGAAAGATGTCCCTTTAGAACATAGATGAAGAGGAATTTCTTTAGCCAGAGGCTGGTGAATCTGTGGAATTCATTGCCACAGGCAACTGTAGAGGCCGAGTCATCAGTATATTTAAAGTGGAGGTTGATAGATTCTTGATTAGTCAGGGTGCCAAAGGTTACAGGGAGAAGACAGGAGAATGGGGTTGAGAGGGATAATAAATCAGCCTTAATGGAATGGTGGAGAAGATTTAATAGGCCGGATGGCCCATTTCTGCTCCTGTGTCTGATGGTTTCTGGATCCAGGGGAATCAGAGGATTGAGCAGATGGTGGCATTGAGTTTACCTCACCAGTTGGGCGACGGCTTTGGGGTAGGGACCTCAGAATCAGAACCAGGTTTCATACCACCGGCACTTGTCATTTTGTGGCAGTAGTACAACGCAATATATAATCACAGAAATTACCATAACTTTCAATAAGAAGTATATATTTAAAAATTTAATTGAATAAATAATGAAAAAAAGGGAGGGAAAAAAGGTAATGAGATAGTGCTCACGGATTCATTATCCGCTCAGAAATCCGAGGGGAAGAAGCTGTTCCTGAATCACTGAGTGTGTGTCTTCAGGCTCCTGTACCTCCCCTCCTGATGGTAGCATTGAGAAGAGGGCATGTCCTGGGTGCTGGGGGTCTTTAATGACAGATGCCGCCTTTTTGAGGCATCGTCCCTTGTATGATTTATTGACTGATTACCTCCCACTCCCTGGCTGTATTTGCTAGGGCGGTGGAAAGGCAGCTTTATAAACACAAGAGACTCTGTGGATGCTGGAAACCTGGAGCTGTGTGCACAAAATGCTGCAGGAGCCCAGCAGGCCAGGCAGGGAAACAGTCAGCGCTTCAGGCCAAGAGATGTTGGGATGTATTCATCAATGGCCCCAAGGAGAAGGGGGCACAGTGGCATAGCGCTAAGTGTAACGCTTTGCAGCACTAGTAATCGATTCCCACCGCTGTCTGTAAAGAGTTTGTACATTCTCCCCGTAACCACGTGAGTTTCCTCTGGGTGCTCTGGTTTCCTCCAACTTTCCAAGGAGGTATGGTTTAGGATTAGTGAGCTGTGGACATGCTATGTTGGCGCTGGAAGCATGGTGACACTGTCGGGCTATTCCCTAGAGCATCCTCGGGCTGTGTTAGTCATTGACACAGAACGATGCCTTTCACTGTATGTTTCAATGTGCATATGACAAATAAAGTTCACTGCTGGGAGGGTCATGAGCAAGAGGCCAGAGGTACAAAATAAATCATCCAGAACAGTGGTGGATGGGAACATTTCCCCTCTCGGAGGGAGCTGATTATCAGGAATTCTCCACCCGGGGGTGTTGGAGACAAGATTAGACATACCTAGGGTGGAGGTAGATAAATATTTGGAAGATGGAGGAATTGTGGAGTCTGAGAAACGGACACGGATGAGGAGTTGAAGCCGATGTAGGCAGGAGCAGAGTGACCTCCCGTGCCCCCGTGGCCCAGGGTCAGTGACGAGGGATTTCACTCTGTCAGTAGCTGGTGATCTAGAACACCCTCTGAAATGCCTGGGCCGACACGGAGTTGTATTTGTTGAATTGACAAGCTGCTTAAGAAGGCATATGATGTGTTGGCCTTCATTAATCGGGGGACTGAGTTCAAAAGCCGTGAGGTAATGTTGCAACTCTATAAAACACTGGAGAATCGTGTTCAGTTCTGGTCACCTCGTTATAGGAAGGATGTGGAAACTTTAGAGAGGGTGCAGAGGAGACTCAGGATGCTGCCTGGATTAGAGAGAAGGTCCTATGAGGACAGGTTGAGTGAGCAAGGGCTTTTCTCTTTGGAGCAAAAGGGGTAAGAGGTAACTTGGTAGAGATGTACAAGGTGATAAGAGGCATAGATCGAGTGGACAGTCAGAGACTTTTCCCCAGGGCGGAAATGGCTAATATGAGAGGGCATAATTTTAAAGTGACTGGAGGAAAGGATAAGGGGATGTTGGAGATAGATTTTTTTTTACACAGTGGTGGGTGTGTGGAACACACTGCCAGGGTGGTGACAGAGGCAGATACATTTGGGACATTTAAGAAACTCTTGGATAGGTGCATGGATCATAGAAAAATGGAGCCATAGGTGAGAGGGAAGGGTTAGATTGATCGAGGAGCAGGTTAAAAGGGCAGTAAAGCCATGTGGGCTGAAGGGCCTGTACTGTTCTATGTTCTATGACTGGCTTGTCTCATTCCCGTTAGATACAGCACCCCAGGGCTGTCATCCCCACCCTGTCACGATGGAATCAGCGGCACCCTGGAGGGAGAACAAACCTACACAGAACATAGTCTGGATAAAATACGATGGAGCCGGTCCAGTGGATGAAGTAGGGATGCCAATATCCTCCAGATCAGTAAGTGAGTGGGGTGACACCAGGCGTGGAGTGACCCGTTAGCCAGCTGACTCTTACACCACGCGCTTCAACACCTCCCGAGCTTACGGTCTGTGTGCAACCAACTGAAACAACTGGGTCCCCTGACTGGGCACCGCTGCCTGTCCCTACTGGGGGAGCAAAGGTTAACTTGCAGGTTGAGTCCGTGGTACAGAAGGTAAATGCAATGTTAGCATCCAGTTTGAAAGAAGACCAGAGAAGGTTCATGAGGATTATCCTGGAAATGAAAGAAGAATGTTTGATGGCTCTGGGCCAGTACTCACTGGGGTTTAGAACAATGTGGGGTCTCATTGAAACCTACTGAACATTCAAAGGCCTAGATAGAGTGGATGAGGAAAGGATGTTTCCTATAGCAGGGGGAGTCTAGGACTGGAGAGCACAGCCCCAGAATAGAGGGATGTCCCTTTAGAACAGAGATGAGGAGGAATTTCTTTAGCCAGAGGGTGGTGAATCTGTGGAATTCATTGCCACAGACAGCTGTGGAGGCCAAGTTATTGGGTACATTTAAAGCAGAAGATGATAGGTTCTTGATTAGTCAGGGCATCAAAGGTTATCGGGAAAAGGCAGGAGAGTGGGGTTGAGAGGGATAATAAATCAGCCATGGTGGAATGTTAGATCAGTCTCGATGGGCCAAGTGACATCATTCTGATCCTATGTCCGATGGTCTTATGGAGCAGCAGTACTGGGTGATTTCGCACTGAGGAGACCATGTTCAGCAAAAACTCGGCACACAGACTACCTGTACATCTGACAGAGGGATCAGCAACTGTATCGCCAGTACAAAGAGGGATGGAGCAAGCCCGGGAGGTGATCTCTGTCCAGTGAGAGGGAGGGAGGGCATCTCGGAGGGAGAAGGACCTGGGTCCGGTCGAGATCCCCATCCCTGTCGGATTTCAGTGCACATCTTATTTAGTTGTGTTGGTCAGCTCCCTGTCAGCTGTTCAGTGGTGAACTATGTTCCTTCGTTAAGGGAAGCAGTCAGGACCTCTTCAGTGGGAGGGTGGCGGAGATAATGGTGGGCCACGAGTGAGGTGTGTCAGGGTAAATGTTGATGACTTTCTGTGTCTCTCTCCCTCATTTCCACTCTCCACACCTCTCTTTCTCTCTCCCTATCTGTCTGTCTGTCTCTCTCTCTTCCCCCTCCCCCCTGTATTTGTCTCTGTCTCTCTCTCTCTCTCTCTCTCTAACTATCTTTCGGCTCTCTCTCTCTCTGTCTGTCTCTGCTGTCTCTAACTCTTCCGTTTGTCCATCTCTGCCTGTCTCTCTCTATTCCCCTGGCCTGCCTCTCCCCCTGTCTGTTTATCCCTTCCCCGGACGGACAGAGCGTGAACAAGACAAGAGACTGGTACAGGAAGATGTTCAACCACATCCACTGGAAGCCCACAGGTACCTGCTCACGTTGGCCGCCAGGAGATCGTGCTGGGAGGGGGGAGGTCGGGGGTGGAGGTGCGGGAGTGAGAGGTGAAGGGTCAAGGTAGAGGAGTGGAGGGGTGTACCAACGGAGAGCTCAGCCCTGAGCTTCAGTGGAGGCTGCTGACAACAAGTGCCAAGGTAGCAGAGGAAACACTCAGCTGAGTGCCACAGCTGTAAAAATCAGATCATAATCGGGTTTGTGGAATAGCCTCTCCCACAGATGGGGAGAGAAGTCCAGAGGGAAGGAATACCGTGTTCCTGGGCCTGTTTAGTGTTTGGGGAAACTTGGCACAATTGAGCTAATTTGAATGACTTTGTGTTGACTGTTTGCTGTGAGAGTGTACTGTTCTGTTACAGATGATAACTTTGAAATGGACGATGTCACCGGCTCATCGGACAGTAAGTGTCAGCCTTCGTTATTGCTGGTACATAGATGAGAGAACGTAGAACATACAACATAGACTGGAGAACATAGAACATAGACCAGACAGTATAGAACATACAACATAGAACATAGACCAGATGGTATAGAACATACAACATAGACCAGAGAACATAAAACATAGACCAGACTGTATAGAATATACAACATAAACCAGAGAACGTAGAACATAGACCAGACAGTATAGAACATACAACATAGGCCAGAAAGCATTGACAATACAACACAGACCATAAGAGTTTTGACCAGAGAGTATAGAACATAGATCCCAGGCCATGGAAGATAAAACATAGACCAGCACAGTGCAGGAACAAGCTCTTTGGCCCGCAATATCTGTACTGAACACAATGTCAAATGAAATTAATCCCACTGCCTGCACGTGATCCATATTCCTCTGTACATCTCCCTCCACCATCACCCCCAGCAGCCTGCTCCAGGCACCCGCCTCCCTCTGTGTAAAAAACCTGCCCCGCACCACCCTCTTCTCACTTGACACCTGTGCTCTCTGGGATTTGCTATTTCCTCCCTGGGGAAGCGGCTGCCAGTCTGGTTCAGATCTATCAGCAGATGGCGAGTGAGAGGTCTGACTGATGCGGACCTGTATTTCAGCTGTATGGGATCTTGCTGTATTGTGAGACAGTCCCAAGGGACTGAATGGCCTCAGCCTGTTGGTGCCCTGAATCCTTTCACACTGGTTACCGAGCAAGGGGTTTAACAGTGGACCAGCCCGTGGAAAATGGGGTTCAAACACCCCAGCGCGGGAGCTCACTCTTCTCCCCCCAAATAATAACAACCCCCAGCCCTCTACTCACCCCACAATCACTAACTCTGTCGCCACCCACTGACCGAGCAGACAGAGCAAAGAGTTAAATTGTACCACAGAGGCAAAATTCAAAAGGGTCAAGAATGCAGGACTGAAGGTGCTGAATTTAAATTCATGTAGCAGTCGGAATAAGGTGGATGAACTCGTGGCGTAATTAGAGATCAGTCGGTATGACATAGTGGGCATCACTGAGTCGTGACTGAAAGAAGGCCATGGTTGGGGGCTTAACATCAAAGGATATACTTTGTATTGGAAGGGCAGGCAGGAAGGCATAGGCAGTGGTGTGGCTCTGTTGGTAAGAGATGGAATTACGTCTTTAGAAAGAGGTGACATTGGGTCAGAGAATGTCGAATCTTTGTTAATGGAGTTAAGAATCTGCAAGGGTGAAAAAACCATTTTGGCAATCATATATAGGTCTCCAAATAGAAGTCAAGATGTGGGGCTGAGATTGCAAAGGGAGCTGGGAAAGGACTGTAATAAGGGTAACGACACAATTGTAATGGGGGACTTCAAAATGCAAGGGGATTGGGAAAATCAGGTTGGTGCTGGTTCGCAAGAGAGGGAATTTGTTGAATGCCTACAAGATGGCTTTTTAGAGCAGCTTGTGCATGAGCCAGTTCAGGGATAGTCTATCTTAGATTGGGTGTTGTGTAATAACCCAGATCTTATTAGGAAGCTCAATGTCAAGTAACCTTTAGGAGGCAGTGATCGTAATATGATTGATACTGCAGTTTGAGAGGGAGAAGCATAAATCACATGTATCAGTATCACAATGGAAAAGAAGGATTTACAGAGGCACGAGAGAGGAGCTTGTCCAGGTGGATTGGCGGGGGATATTGATGGGGATGATGGCAGAACAGAGGTGACTGAAGTTTCTGGGAATAGTTCACAAGGCGCAGGACAGATATAAGATCATAAGAAACTGGAGCAGGAGTCGGCAATCTGGCCTGTCGAGCCTGCTCTGCCAATCAATAAGATCATGGCTGATCTGGCCAAGGACTCCCATCTTCACCTAACTGCCTTTTCCCCATAACCCTTAATTCCCCCACTGTGCAAAAATCTATCCAATCTTGTCTTAAATATACTTACTGAGGTAGCCTCCACTGCTTCATTGGGAAGAGAATTCCACAGATTCACCACCCTCTGAGAAAAGCAGTTCCTCCTTATCCCTGTCCTAAATCTATTCCCTTGAATCCTGAGGCCATGTCCCCTAGTTCTAGTCTCACCTACCTCACCTACCTGTGGAAACAACTTACCTGCCTCTTATCTTATCTATCCCTTTCAGAATTTTATACGTTTCTATAAGATCTCCTCTCATCCTTCTGAATTCCAGCGAGACCAGTCCCAGGTGACTCAATCTCTCCTCATAGTCTAATCCCCTCATCTCTGGAATCAACCTGGTGAACCTCCTCCGCACCGCCTCCAAAGCCAGTACGTTCTTCCTCAAGTAGGAGACCAGAACTACACAGTACTCCAGGTACGGCCTCACCAGTGCCCTGTACAGTTGCAGCAAAACCTCCCTGCTCTTAAATTCAATCCCTCTAACAATGAAGGCCAACGTTCCATTTGCCTTCTTGATAACCTGCTGCACCTGCAAACCAACATTTTGTGATTCATGCACAAGTACCCCCAAGTCCCTCTGCACAGCAGCATGCTGCAAACTTTTACCATTTAAATAATAATTTGATCTTTCATTTTTCGTTCCAAAGTGAATGAACTCACATTTACCAACATTGTTCTCCATCTGCCAGACCCTTGCCCACTCACTTCACCTATTTGTATCTTTCTGCAGACTCTCTGTATCCTCTGTGTAAATTGCTTTTCCACTCAATTTAGTATCATCAGCAAACTTAGATACACTACACTCAGTCCCCTCTTCCAGATTGTTAATGTATATCATGAACGGTTACAGGCCCAGCACCGACCCCTGCAGCACACCATTCACCACTGATTGCCAACCAGAGAAACATCCATGTATCCCGACTCTCTGCTTTCTATTTTAACCAATCCTCTATCCGTGCTAATACATCAGCCCCAACTCTATGTATCCTTATCTTATGGATAAGTCCTTTATGTGTCACCTTATCGAATGCCTTCTGGAAATGCAAGTAAATAACATCTATCTGTTCCCCTCTATCCACTGCGCTTGTTATATCCTCAAAGAACTCCAGTAAGTTTGTCAAACGGGACCTGCCTTTGCCGAATCCATGCTGCGTCTGCCTGATGGATCCATTTCTTTCCAGATGCCTTGCTATTTCTTCTTTAATGAAGCTTCAAGCATTTTCCCAACCACAGATGTTAAACTAACTGGCCTATAGTTACCTGCCTTTTACCTACATTCTTTTTTTGAACAGTGCCGTGACATTCGCCTTCTTCCAATCTGCTGGAACCTGCCCAGAGTCCAGAGAATTTTGGTAAATTATCACCAAAGCCCCTACTATTACCTCTGCCACTTTTTTCAGTACCCTGGGATGCATTCCATCAGGACCAGGGGACTTGTCCGTCTTTAGGCCCACAAGTTTTCTCAGCACTACCTCTTCAGTTATAGCTATTGTATTGAGGTCCTCACCTCCCATCACATCCATATCATCTCTCTTTGGCAGTTTAGACATGCCCTCCACCATGAAGATCAACACAAAATAGTAATTCAAAGCCTCGGCCATTTCTTCATTACCCAATTTCAATTTCCCTTTCTCGTCCTCCAAGGGACCTACGTTGACTTTAGCCACCTTTTTCTGCTTTGTATAATTATAAAAACTTATGCTCTCCATTTTTATATTTTGAGCTAGTTTATTTTCAAAATCTATCTTCCCTTTCTTTATTGCTCACTTTGTGGTTCTTTGTTGCTTTTTAAAGTTTTCCCAATCTTCCAGTGTCCCACTACTCTTGGCAACTTTGTACACACAAGTTTTTAGTTTGACGCCTTCTTTTATTTCTTTAGTTATCCAAGGCTGTCTCTCCCCACCCTTACTGTCCTTGCCTTTAACTGGAATATACTTTTGTTGAGCACCGTGAAAAATCTCTTCGAAAGTCTTCCACTGTTCCTCAACTGTCCCACCATATAGCCTGTGTTCCCAGTCTACACTGGCCAAATCCTCCCTTATCCCATTGTAGTCTCTGTTGTTTAGACATAATACACTGGTTTTAGATTGAACTATTGCACCCTGCATCTGTATGAGAAATTCAATTATACAGTGATCACTCTTTTCAAGAGGATTCCTAACTACAACATCACTAATTTTACCTGTCTCATTGCACAAGACCAAATTTAAGATCCTTATAGGTTCAGTAACATGCTGTTCAAGAAAGCTATCACCTACACATTCCACAAAGTCTTCCTCAAGACTGCCTTGACCAACTAGATTCAGCCAATCTACGTGCAAGTTAAAGTCCCCCATGATATTTTTACATGCCTCAGATATTTCTCTGTTTATTGCCTGTGCCCACTGTAATGTTATTATTCAGTAGCCGATAGACAACTCTCACCAGTGATTTTTTTCCCCTTTACTATTCCTAATCTCCACCCAGCTGGATTCAACATTCTGCTCCTTAGATCTTATATCGTCTCTCACTATCACCCTGATCTCATCTTTAATTAAGAGCGCTACCTCACCTCCCTTACTGTCCTGCCTATCCTTCTGTATTACCTGATATCCTTGGATATTTAATTCCTAATTCTCTCCACCCTGCAACCACGTCTCTGTAATGGCCGCTAAATCATACCTCTTTGTACTGATTTGTGCCACACATCACTGACCTTGTTTCGAATACTACGGGCATTCAGATAAAGTGCCCTTGCACTCATCATCCCTTTAAAATCTAGTAATCTTTGTCTCTTAAGCACTTGACTTTTCTGTACTCCACCCTTACTTTTCTCCTTTTTAACTTTTGCTTTTACTTTATCTTTATCCACTCTTTTCTCTTTCTCTTTTCCTTTATACGTGCTTCTCCAATTTGATGAGCCCACACCCCTGCTATTATGTACTGGAATGGCAGGGATAGGCAACCGTGGCTGACAAAGGAAATTAAGGACTGCGTAACAGCCAAGGGAAGGGCATATAAGGTAGCAAAAATGAGTGGGAAGTTGGATGATTGGGAATTTTTAAAATCGAACAAAAGCAACTAAAAAAGCCATAAAAAGGGAAAAGATTAAGTATGAGGGCAAACTAGCCAATAATATAAAGCAGGATACTAAAAGTTTTTTCAGATATATAAAGAGTAAAAGGGAGGTGAGAGTTAATATTGGACCACTGGAAAATGATGCTGGTGAGGTAGTAATGGAGGACAAAGAACTGGCAGATGAACTTAATAAGTACTTTGCTACAGTCTTCACTGTGGAAGACACTAGCTGTGTGCCAGAGGACTGCGAGTGTCAGGGAGCAGGAGTGAGTGCCATTGCTATAACAAATGAGAAAGTGCTAGACAAACTGAAAGGTCTTAAAGTGGGTAAGTCACCTGGAGCAGATGGGCTACATCCCAGAGTTCTGAAAGAGGTTGCTGAAGAGAAACCGGATACATTGGTCATGATCTTTCAAGAATCACTTGATTTTGGCATGGTCCCGGAGGACTGGAAAATTGCAAATGTCACTCCACTCTTTAAGAAAGGGGTAAGACAGAAGAGAGGAAATGGCACTTATCCGTGTAAGCGGAACAAGTGCTACACATGCCCTTACACTTCCTCCCTTACCACCATTCAGGGACCCAGACAGTCCTTCCAGGTGAGGCGACACTTCACCTGTGAGTCGACTGGGGTGATATACTGCGTCCGGTGCTCCCGATGTGGCCTTTTATATATTGGCGAGACCCGACGCAGACTGGGAGACCGTTTTGCTGAACATCTACGCTCTGTCCGCCAGAGAAAGCAGGATCTCCCAGTGGCCACACATTTTAATTCCACATCCCATTCCCATTCTGACATGTCTATCCACGGCCTCCTCTACTGTAAAGATGAAGCCACACTCAGGTTGGAGGAACAACACCTTATATTCCGTCTGGGTAGCCTCCAACCTGATGGCATGAACATCGATTTCTCTAACTTCCGCTAATACCCCACCTCCCCCTCGTACCCCATCTGTTACTCATTTTTATACACACATTCTTTCTCTCACTCTCCTTTTTCTCTCTCTGTCCCTCTGAATATACCCTTTGCCCATCCTCTGGGTCACCCCCCCCGTCTTTCTTCCCAGACTTCCTGTCCCATGATCCTCTCATATCCCTTTTGCCAATCACCTGTCCAGCTCTTGGCTCCATCCCTCCCCCTCCTGTCTTCTCCTATCATTTTGGATCTCCCCCTCCCCCTCCCACTTTCACATCTCTTACTCACTCTTCCTTCAGTTAGTCCTGACGAAGGGTCTCGGCCTGAAACATCGACTGTACCTCTTCCTAGAGATGCTGCCTGGCCTGCTGCGTTCACCAGCAACTTTGGTGTGTGTTGCTTGAATTTCCAGCATCTGCAGAATTCCTCTTGTTAGAGGAAATTACAGGCCAGTTAGGCTAACCTTGTGGTTGGGAAAGTGTTGGAGTCCATTAATAAGGACGAGGTTTCGGGGTACTTGGAGACTAATGATAAAGTAACTCAAAATCAGCATGGTTTCTGTAAAAAGAAATCTTGCCTGACAAATCTCTTAGAATTCTTTGAGGAAGTAACAAACAGGGTGGACAAAGGAGAGGCAGTGAATGTAATTTACTTAGATTCTCAGAAGGCTTTTGATAAGGTGCCTCACATGAGGCTGCCTAACAAGATAAAATTCTATGGTGTAACAGGAAATAAACTGGATGGATAGAGGAATGGCTGATGGGCAGGAGACAGCGAGTGGGAATAAAGGGGACCTTTTCAGGTTGGCTGCCAGTGACTTAGTGCAGACTATTATCTAAATGGGGAGAAAATTCAAACATCAGAGATGCAAAGGGATTTGGAGTCCTCATTCATGACTCCCTGAAAGTTAATTTACAGGTTGAGTCTGTGGTAAAGAAGACAAATGCAATGTTGGCATTTATTTCGAGGGAGTAGAATATAAAAGCAAGGAGATAATGTTGATCCTTTATAAGACACTAGTCAGGCCGCATTTGGAGTATTGTCAACAGTTTGGGCCCCTTATCTCAGAAAGAATGTATTGTCATTGGAGGCTCACGAGGATGATTCCAGGAATGAAGGGGTTAACATATGAGAAGTGTTTGGCAGCTTTGTGTCTGTACTCACTGGAATTTAGAAGAATGTGTTGAAAGGACTAGATAGGGTGGATGTGGGGAGGATGTTTCCTCTGGTGGGGATATCCAGATCTAGAGGACACAGCCTTAAATTTGAGGGGTGACCTTTTAGATCAGAAGTAAGGAGGAATTTTTTTCAGCCAAAGAATGGCGAATCTGTGGAAAGCTCTGCACAGGTGGCCTCGGTGGTGGAGGCCAAGTCCGTGCATATATTTAAAGCGGAAGTTGGTCGGGTCATCAAGGGATATGGTGGGCAGGCAGGTGTAAGGGTTTGAATGGAATCTGGGATCAGCCATGATGAAATGGCAGAGTGGACTCGATGGGCCGAATGGCCTAATTCTGCTCCTCTGTCTTATGGACCCCTCCGTGTCGTCCCCCAACCCCAGCACGGCGTGACACACCTCCATGATCTGGATGTCCCACCATCGCCTCCTTGTCCCCAGGTCAGCAGGTTTTCATTCAGGATGGGGGTAGACCGTCCTGTTGTAGTCGACCCTCTGCCTGTGACACCGTTTACCAATACCCCCTTTGACAGTGATGCAGTTTACTTCACCCCAACCTCCCAGCTGATTTTCACTGGGCATCTCTCCACACAGGGCCGGAATCGGTGGGGCTGTCAGAGGGGGACCTGACACCTGACAGTGGACTGGCGGATATCGGCCTCTTCTCCGAATGGTGGGTCCCTGTTTATCCCTGCAGCGGGAATAAAGCTGAGACCTGCCTGGACATCGCTATGAGGTTACAGGCCGGACAAGGCCGATGGGGCTAGCATGGATGGGCAGCTTGGGTGATGTGAGCCAACTGGGCCGAGGGGGAGCCTGTCCATTCCCGTGGAGGCTCAGATGAGCTTTAATTCTCCCTCACCCTCTGCTCCCACTCACACTACCAACCCCTCTCTACCCACTTCCTCCTTCCTTTCTCGTTCCTTCCAAGCCCCCCACTCCCCTCTCTCCTCCCACATTCACTTCCTCCATCCCTCTTCCCCATCTGAACTCCTTCCTCCAAGCCCACCTCCCTCTTCCCTGCCCCCCATACTCACCTCCCCACACCCTCCTCCTTCCCCCATACCTTGCTCCATTCCCATCCCTCTATCTCCCCCTCTCCTCCCCTCAAACTCAGCCCATTCCCTTCTTCTCTTCCCTCTCCCTACCTCCTCCCTCTCCACCCTTCCTCATTCCTTCCCCCTACCCCACCTCCCACTCCCTCCTCCTTCCCCTACCCCACCTCCCACTCCCTCCACCTTCCCCTACCCCACCTCCCACTCCCTCCACCTTCCCCCTACCCCACCTCCCACTCCCTCCTCCTTCCCTCTACTCCACCTCCCAATCCCTCCACCTTCCCCTACCCCACCTCCCACTCCCTCCTCCTTCCCCTACCCCACCTCCCACTCCCTCCTCCTTCCCCTACCCCACCTCCCACTCCCTCCACCTTCCCCCTACCCCACCTCCCACTCCCTCCGACTCCCCTCCACCTTCCCCCCCTCCACCTCCCACACCCTCCACCTTCCCCCTACCCCACCTCCCACTCCCTCCACCTTCCCCCTACTCCACCTCCCTCCCTCCTCCTTCCCCTACCCCACCTCCCACTCCCTCCACCTTCCCCCTACCCCACCTCCCACTCCCTCCGACTCCCTCCACCTTCCCCCACTCCACCTCCCACACCCTCCACCTGCCCCCTACTCCACCTCCCACTCCCTCCACCTTTCCCCTACCCCACCTCCCACTCCCTCCGACTCCCTCCACCTTCCCCCACTCCACCTCCCACACCCTCCACCTTCCCCCTACCCCACCTCCCACTCCCTCCACCTTCCCCCTACCCCACCTCCCACTCCTTCCTCCTTCCCCATACCTTCCTCCATTCACCTCCTCCATCCCTCTATCTCCCCCACTCCTCCCTCCAACCTTGGCCTACTCTCTTCCTCTCTCCCCTGTCCCCCTTCTCCCTCCCCCCACCCTCCTCTCCTGCCCCCTCTTTCCCCCGCTCACAGTCCGCAGGCCACGTTATACTAGATGTTATGTAATGAGACAGGATTGGTGAATGTTCTCACCGTGAGGGACCCCTTGGGAACGTACGGTCATCCTATGGAAGAATTCCAAAGTGGGAAACTTGTGTCTGAAGACGAGTGTCCTAAATTTAAATAAAGACAATTCCAATGGTATGACTGCACACTTGAATGAAGTGAATTGGCAAATAGATTAAAGAGTTGGACTTGAACAGAGACAGGCGCTGAAGAACAGATTTCAAAAATCTAGAAGAAAATTTTAAAAAGCGCAGGATGAGATGTTAATGTCCCTCATGCCAATGGGTCGTGGGCACTTGCTGGAGACTGCCTTGATGATGGGAGTGGCTCAGGGTTGATGCGCAGGGGTTTTTCAAGTGGGCACCCTCCTTCCCCGGTGTTTCATTGAGTAGCCCACTGCACACTTACACCCCATCCGCCGCCCCCCCCCCCGTTGTGTCTTCCCACTCTCTTGATGCTATTGAGCCCAGGAGAGGTCTTTTCATTTGATCCAAAGACAGTGACTGCTTTTTTCCACCACCTCTGATGTGAGTCTGATGGTTTGCCGTCAAGTCTGACCATGGATCTCCTGCAGCAATTCGATGGTGGATGTGGCTATAAATCCCCTACAACCCACTTCCACAGGACAAACGTTGGTTTTCCAGCCCGTCGCTGAGCTTCAGCTGCTAGATCTGCATAGCATAGCCTCTTCCGCTCATATGCTTCAGCCACTGAGTCCTCCCACGGGGCTGTGAGTTCCATGATGTGGACCATCGGTGGTGAATTGGACCAGAGAACCAAGTCTGGCCTAAGGTTGGTGGCAGCAATGTCCGGTGGAAAAGTGAGTTGTTTATTGACATCCACCAGCATTTTCCAGTCACTGGCCATGTTAATCTGTGCTGTTTCCGGCTAAGGAGGGAGATTAGTTGGTCTTTTCTCTCCCTCCCAGACAAATACTGTTGACGTAAGAGCATTAGTCGTTCTAGGGGGCAAGGAGTTGGTTGCTATCCTCTTGACCTTGATTGCCGCTGTCAGACCCTTTAAGACTTGGTTGTGACACCATGTGTATCTGCTTTTTGTGAGGCTGGTTTTGCAGCTTGCCAGGATATGCTTGAGGGTTGCCGGAATCGGGCACAGGATATAAGTTGGGTCCTCGCCTTACCACAGGTGGAGGTTTTTTTTGTGAGGGAAGCATGTCACATGTAGCTCTGATGAGAAAGCTAAGTCTATCACACGTATATTGAAAGATACATTGAAATGCATCATTTGTGTCAATGGCCAACACAGTCCAAGGGTGTGCTGGGGGCAGCCCACAAGTGTTGCCATGCCTCTGGTGCCAACATGGCATACCCACAACTCACTAATCCTAACCAGTACAACCTTGGACTGTGGGAAGAAACTGGAGCACCTGGAGGAGACCCATGCAGTCACAGGAGAACGTGCAAACTCCTTACAGTCAGTGTTGGGAATCGAACCCTGATCAGTGATTGCTGGCGCCAAAAAGCCATTGTGCTCACCACTACGCTACTGTGCCATCACATTCACAGGAATGGAGGGCTGGAGTTATAAGGGGCGATTCAATTGGGTGCCACAGTGGTGTTGCCGTCAGTGTAGCTCAAGGCGTTCCAGAGCCCAGAGTTCAGGATTAAATTCCAGTGCCATCTGTAAGGAGTTTGTGACCTCCCCCCATGACCACGTCGGTTTCCTCCCACTCCCCACCCTCCTCCACTCCCATCCTTTCTACCTCACCTCCCTGTTTCCCCCTCCCCTCTCTCCCATTCCCCTAAATCCCTCCCCCTTCCCCACTCTCCTCTCATCCCTCACCACTCCCATCCTCTCTCCCCTCTCTGCTCCCCACTCCCCCAAACATCCTCCCCTTCCCCTCCCACACCTCTTCCCCTCCCTTCCCACACCCATATCCTTCCTCCCTCACCTCCCATTCCCTCCCCTACCGTCCCACACCCCTCCTGCTCTCACCCTTCCCGCCTCTCTGCTCTCCCCCACACCCCCTTCCTTCGCCCTCCTGTCAGTGTGGTTTGCAGTTGTGATGGGGAGGGTGGGGAGTCACTTTGGTCGGAGGGACGGGGTGGGGGAGTACAGAGATTGGCGCCTCTGTGGGTGTGGAATGTGAGAGTCTGTTTGCTCCCAGAGTTAGCAGACACACACTCACTCACTCAGTCTCAACGTGTTGTGAGATGTTCACTGGCTCAGACTCACTCGCGTCTCCCCGAGCAACCATAACACATTATCTGGCATTTCCTCGGCGGGCTGCAGGAGTGAGCTGGCGCCGGGAGAGGCCGGAGAAAGTCACAGGCTCCGGGCAACGCACAACAGTATCTTCAGCTACGAGCCGGGACGCTGCTCCGAGCGGCTGCGAGAGCCACAGGTCAGTGTCTGTTCGTGTTTTCTCTTGCTTTCTCTCTCCCCCCTCCCTCTCTCCTCTCTCTCTCCTCTCCCTCTCTCCATCTCCCTTCTCTCTCTCACTATCTATCTATTCCTGCCATCTTTTTATCTGCTCTTTGAACTGAAATTCCTACAAAATGCATTGGAATCAGCCCAGTCCATCGCGGGCAAAGTCCTCCCCACCATTGAGCACATCTACACGAAACGGTGCCACAGAAAAGCGGCATCCATCGCCTGAGATCCCCACCCCCAGGCCATGCTCCTTCTCACCGCTGCCATCAGGAGAAGGTACAGGAGCCTCAGGTCTCACACCACCAGGTTCAAGAACAGTTACTCCCCCTCAACCATCAGGCTCATGAACAAAAGGGGATAAGGGGATATACACTCTCTTGACCCATCATTAAAATGTTCCCACAACCAATGATCTCACTTGAAGGATTCTTTATCTCATTATCTCATGTTCTTGTTATTTATTGTTCTTTATTTATATTTGCATTTTACACAGTTTGTCGTCTTCCGCACTCTGGTTGATCTTTCACAGATCCTGCTACACTTACTATTCTATAATCTGCTCAGAATGCTTGCAGGAAGGTGAACCTCAGGGTTGTATATGGTGACATATCTGTACTTTGATAAGAAAACTTACTTTGAATTTACTACCTATCTACTCTTTCCTTCTCTCTCTCTATCTATCTCCCCACTCTATGTATCTACTCTGACTATCTCCTCTCTCTATTTCTCTCTGTGTGTGTATATATGTAATATCCTCTCTATATTCTTTCTTTCTCTTTCTCTCACTGTCTTTCTGATTCCCTCTCTCCCACCTCCCCTCTTCCCTCTCCCTCTCCCCTTTCTTCATCTCTCTCCCCCTCCCCCCTCACCCTCCCCCTCTTTCTCACCCTTCTACCTCTTCTCTCCCCTCCCTCCTCTCTCTCCCCTCCTCCTCTCTCTCCCCTCTCTCTCCCCTCCCCCTCTCTCTCCCCCTCCCCTCTCCCCTCCCCCCTCTCCCCTCCCCTTTCTCTCCCCCCTCTCTCCCCTCCCTCCTCTCTCTCCCCTCCCCCTCCCTCCCCTCCCCCCCTCTCTCTCCCACAACATATCCTCCATTTTTCGATCACCCAGGAGCCTATATAACAGTTTCTTAAATGTCCCTGATGTGCCTGCCTCCTTTTAACCCCTGTGAATGCCTGCAAGGAAACGTATCTCAGGTGATATATACACACTTTGATAATAAATTTGAACTTTGAAATGTCGGGGAGGTTGATAGAGTCATTGGCGGATGATGCAAAATTAACCGTCTGGCTGTCAGTGACAGGTAGAATGATGCTGACGGCTGGGCAGACAGGTAGGAATAGGAAATTAAATCATAGAATGTGGCCCCACAGTAGCGTAATAGTTAGCACAACACTTTTACAACACGGGGCGTCGGAGTGCAGAGTTCAGTTCTGACAATATCTGTAAGGAGTCTACGTTCTCCCCGCGGAATATGTGGGATTTCCGCCGGGCACTCTGGTTTTCTCCCATGGTCCAAAGGCTATCGGTTGCCAGGTAAATTGGTCATTGTACATTGTCCCGTGATTAGGCGAGGGTTAAACCAGTGGGTTGCCAGGTGGTGCGGCTCGAAGGGCCGGAAGGGTCTTATGGGAAATGGGACCAACTTAGGTGGGCATCTCGGTCAGTACGGACTGGTTGGGCCGTGGGGCCTCTTCTCCATAGTGTATTGCTCTAGGGCTCTCAGTAATTGTTACTTGTCAAGGTTCCTCTGTCTGAGTTAGTGTATATGTGTGCCTGCATCTGCCGCTTGGCCTCTCTCCTGCAGATTGTTGTGAGTGGCTCTAGCCAAGGCTTACCAGCCACTCTGGCCTTGCGCACCATGTTCCGGCTGTTTCGGTACAAGCCCGGTGTGTGCATCGTTAGCTTGAACATCTTATGTGCCCTGACTCGATTCTTCTTGCCCAGTAAAAGCTCAGTATATAGCAGCTGCTTGGGGATTCAGAACTCCTTCACACGCCTCTCACAGCCTGTCCGCTAAAGCTGTCCTTTCACAATCAAGGCCTCACCACTTGTGGACCCCGAGGTTTGTGACTCGGTCCAGCCAACGGATGCCAAGGTTCAATCTCAAACAATGCATATGCAATCCCTCTAGCATGTTGAGGTGTCTTCCGTAAATGGTCCAGGTGTCACATCCATTCGGGAGACTTCTGAGGACAACAGCATCAGTTCTGTGGACAGTCGGATGTTGTGCTCTTTCAACACATGGAATTGCAGTCGACCAAGGCTCTGGCCGTCCTTACAAATCCAAGAGATGATTCCCCTGTTTAGTGAGAGATATATATATGTTTATATGAAGACGATGGCATGGCTGGAGTCCATCGATGCTTCTAAAATCCAATTCATCCACTCCACAGAGATTTGGCCTATACAGTTTCACTAGAACCCTATGGCCGGCCTTACCATTTCCACCTCTCACGACAGAGATATAGGCTGGACTTTGAGAGGCATAAATTACAATAACATATAATTATTATATTATAATATATAAGTATCTCATTACTGTACCTGACAGTATAATTTATGTATTGACCAGTACTGCTGCTGCAAAACAACAAATTTCATGACATATATCACTGATAATAAAACCTGATTCTGATTGTGAATATTGTCCCCAGGACAGGTACACCAGGACCACAGGCGCTGGGGGTGAGGGGTTAATGGACAACAGTGTGCCGGAGATGGATTAACATTGGGCAGTACACAGGGTGCTGGGATTGGGTGTAACATTGGGGAGTACATAGGGTGCTGAGATTGGGTGTAACATTGGGCAGTATACAGGGTGCTGGGATTGGGTGTAACATTGGGCAGTACACGGGGTGCTGGGATTGGGTGTAACATTGGGCAGTACACAGGGTGCTGGGATTGGGTGTAACATTGGGCAGTATACAGGGTGCTGGGATTGGGTGTAACATTGGGCAGTACACGGGGTGCTGGGATTGGGTGTAACATTGGGCAGTACACGGGGTGCTGGGATTGGGTGTAACATTGGGCAGTACACGGGGTGCTGGGATTGGGTGTAACATTGGGCAGTACACGGGGTGCTGGGATTGGGTGTAACATTGGGCAGCGCACAGGGTGCTGGGATTGGGTGTAACATTGGGCAGTACATGGGGTGCTGAGATTGGGTGTAACATTGGGCAGTACATGGGGTGCTGGGATTGGGTGTAACATTGGGCAGTACATGGGGTGCTGAGATTGGGTGTAACAATGGGCAGTATACAGGGTGCTGGGATTGGGTGTAACATTGGGGAGTACACAGGGTGCTGGGATTGGGTGTAACATTGGGCAGTACACAGGGTGCTGGGATTGGGTGTAACATTGGGCAGTACATGGGGTGCTGGGATTGGGTGTAACATTGGGCAGTACACAGGGTGCTGGGATTGGGTGTAACATTGGGCAGTATACAGGGTGCTGGGATTGGGTGTAACATTGGGGAGTACACAGGGTGCTGGGATTGGGTGTAACATTGGGGAGTACACGGGGTGCTGGGATTGGGTGTAACATTGGGGAGTACACGGGGTGCTGGGATTGGGTGTAACATTGGGGAGTACACGGGGTGCTGGGATTGGGTGTAACATTGGGGAGTACACGGGGTGCTGGGATTGGGTGTAACATTGGGGAGTACACGGGGTGCTGGGATTGGGTGTAACATTGGGGAGTACTTAGGGTGCTGGGATTGGGTGTAACATTGGGCAGTACACAGGATGCCGAGATTGGGTGTAACATTGGGGAGTACACAGGGTGCTGGGATTGGGTGTAACATTGGGGAGTACACAGGGTGCTGGGATTGGGTGTAACATTGGGCAGTACACGGGGTGCTGAGATTGGGTGTAACATTGGGGAGTACACAGGGTGCTGGGATTGGGTGTAACATTGGGCAATACACAGGATGCCGAGATTGGGTGTAACATTGGGCAGTACACAGCGTGCTGGGATTGGGTGTAACATTGGGGAGTACACAGGGTGCTGGGATTGGGTGTAACATTGGGCAGTACACAGGGTGCTGGGATTGGGTGTAACATTGGGGAGTACACAGGGTGCCGGGATTGGGTGTAACATTGGGGAGTACACAGGGTGCTGGGATTGGGTGTAACATTGGGCAGTACACAGGGTGCTGGGATTGGGTGTAACATTGGGCAGTACACGGGGTGCTGAGATTGGGTGTAACATTGGGGAGTACATAGGGTGCCGGGATTGGGTGCAAGTGGTCTCTGCTTGGGGATTGGTTCTCAGACAAACAGTCCCCCCCCCCACCCCACTTACCGTTACCTTCTCTTGTTGACAGACGGACTCATCATTGGGCCATTCTTCAGCCAGGATCCAGGTTCTCTCTGTTGAGGTAAGGCCCAGGGACACTGTTCTGAACGGTCTTCAGTGCACCGCTTCGCCCCTCTCATCCCCTGCCCAGTTTGGGACCTGGCAACGTGTTCCCCGGACGCGCTGTGGGGTGACTTTCGTCAGTAGGAGGTGTGAGTGCAGGACTCTGAGTGCGCCACGGCTGAAGACCACTCCTCTCAGCCGTAACCCCCGACCATCCCACATTCCTGTCCGAGTGTCACAGTGGTGTAGTGATTAGCAGGAAGCTATGACAAAGCCAGGTTTAATTCTTACCATTCCCCGTACGGGGTTTCTACCTTCTCCCCGTAACTGTGTGGGTTTGCACCGAGTGCTGAGGCTTCCCCTGATGGTTCGGGTTAGTAATCTGTGGGCTTGTGTTGGTGCTCGAAGTGTGCTGACACTTGAGAGCTGCACCCAGCTCATTAGCAATTTGCTATGGTGAGTTGGCCAGGGTGCAACAATCAACAAAACCAACACTCAACAATTATAAACAATAAAGTTATATAAAAATAAAACTACATGTACAGATATGGAATAAAATGTATTTTAAATACATAAATTGCAGCGTGCAGTTCCAGTGCAAGCGGTGTTATAGAAAGTAGTTTGAAGTGTTTATCCCACGTAATAGGGGAGGGTGGGGGGAGAGGTGTCTTCACTCTGTTTCGATGTACATGTAACAAATAAAGCTCATCTTTAATATCTCTCCCCGTCGGCACAGGCATCCTTGCAGGAAGAGCTGAACCAGCTGGAAGCTGAGTTGGATTCCGACCTGCAGGAGATCGAGCGGCGGCTGGCACAGAGGGAGGGCAGGTCCCAGGTCTGTATCTGTCTCTGCCTCTGCTCTACCCTCTGTAAACGTCAGCCTGGCCGAGGTGCCAGTCTCACCCACCACTCACTGCTCACTGACTGTTGCAGCCAAGACTTGAATTAAAATTCTCACCGCTTTTTACTAACTCCTGCATGTCTTTTCCTTCCTCTTCCAGCCCTTCGAGCTGTTCTGCCCAGCAACCCCCAACAACCCTCGATTTAACCCTAGCCTAATCATAGGACAATTTACAATGACCAATTAACCTATTATGTCTTTGGACTGTGAGAGTAAACCAGAGCACCTGGGGAACACTCCCACATTCCACAGGGAGAACGTACAGACTCCTTACAGAGGACACCAGGGTTGAACTCTGACCCCCCCCCGAGCTGTAATAGTATCATGCTCACTGCTTTGTTACCGCGGCTGTAACCGTGTCCCCACTACCACCTCCGGGATCGCGATGCTCCTCCGATTCTGGCGGTTTGATGACTCAGTTGTCATGGTGCCTTCTGCCCCTGAGCACGAGGCTCAGTGACCAGCACCCCACCCGCCCCGTCCTCCTCACTCCCTTCCCTTTAACCTCTGGACTTTGACCCGAACTTTAGTCGTGCCCTAATGTCTCCTCTGACTCAATGTCAAATTTGATTGGAAATTACTTTGCTAATATTTCTAGTCAAGTCCACTCTCTGCTTTGCCGAATCCAGCAGAAATGGACATTGAGAGTGCAAAGAAAATTTACAAAGATGTTGCCAGCACTTGAGAACTAGAGTTACATAGAAACATAGAAAACCTATAGCACGATACAGGCCCTTCAGCCCACAAAGCTGTACCAAATATGTCCTTACTTTAGAAATTACCTAGGGTTACCCATAGCCCTCTATTTTTCTGAACTCCATATACCTGTCCAGGAGTCTCTTAAAAGACCCTATCATATCCCACTCCACCACCATTTCCGGCAGCCCATTCCACACACTCACCACTCTCTGAGTAAAAAACTTACCCCTGACATCTCCTCTGTACCTACTCCCCAGCACCTTAAAACCGTGCCCTCTCATGCTAGCCATTTCAGCCCTGTGAAAAAGCCTCCGACTATCCACACGATCAATGCTTCTCATCATCTTATACACCTCTATCAGGTCACCTCTCATCCTCCATCGCTCCAAGGAGAAAAGGCCAAGTTCACTCAACCTGTTCTCATAAGGCATGCTCCCCAGTCCAGGCAACATCCTTGTAAATCTCCTCTGCACCCTTTCTATGGTTTCCACATCCTTCCTGTAGTGAGGCGACTAGAACTGAGCACAGTATTCCAAGTGGGTCTGACCAGGGTCCTGTATAGCTGCAACATTACCTCTTGATTGATGAAGGCCAATGCACCATATGCTTTCTTAACCACACAGTCAACCTGCGCAGCAGCTTTGATGTCTTATGGACTCGGACCCCAAGATCCCTCTGATCCTCCACACTGCCAAGAGTCTTATCGTTAATACTATATTCTGCTATCATATTTGACCTACCAAAATGAACCACTTCACACTTATCTGGGTTGAACTCCATCTGCCACTTCTCAGGCCAGTTTTGCATCCTATCAATATCCCGCTGTAACCTCTGACAGCCCTCCACACTATCCATAATACCCCCAACTTTTGTGTCATGAGTTATAGGGAAAAGTAGAACATGTTCAGACTTCATTCCCTGGAGTGCAGGACAAAGAGGGGAGATTTGATAGAGGTATACAAAATTAAAACGGGTATAGATAGGGTAAATGCAAGCAAGCTTTTCCCACTAAGGTTGGGTGAGACTACAGCTAGAGATCATGGGTTAAGGGTGAAAGGTGAATTGTTTAAGGGGAACCAGAGGGGGAACTTTCTGAGACAGAGGGTGCTGCTAATGTGGAGTGAGCTACCAGTGGGTTCAGTTTCAACATTTAAGAGAAATTTGATAGGTATATGGATGGAAAGGATATGGTCTGGGTGCAGGCGGAATAACCGATTGGCAGACTAAGTGGGCCGAAGGGCGGCAGCACTCTTCCAAAAGGGCCTGTTTACATCCCCCCTCTGCTTTGCTGAACCTGGCAAAAATGGACACTAAGTCTTGCCGATTTTTCTCTTATTTGGCTCTTGGTCCCCTCTTGTACCTCCTTGTTACATTCCCCCTTTTCTTCAGGTTCTAACAAACCAAACCTTCTTCACTCAGATCCAATGGACAGTCTCAGTCTCACTCAGTGCCTGGTTTGCTCACCCAGTCTCAGACTCACCCAGTCTCAGTCAGTGCCTGGTTTACAGGGCTCACCCAGTCTCAGTCTCAGACTCACCCAGTCTCAGTCTCAGTCTCACCCAGTCTCAGTCTCACCCAGTCTCAGACTCACCCAGTCTCAGTCTCAGACTCACCCAGTCTCAGTCTCAGTCTCACCCAGTCTCAGTCTCAGACTCACCCAGTCTCAGTCTCAGTCTCACCCAGTCTCAGTCTCAGTCTCACCCAGTCTCAGTCTCACCCAGTCTCAATCTCAGACTCACCCAGTCTCAGTCTCACCCAGTCTCAGTCAGTGCCTGGTTTACAGGGCTCACCCAGTCTCAGCCTCACCCAGTCTCAGTCTCACCCAGTCTCAGTCAGTGCCTGGTTTACAGGGCTCACCCAGTCTCAGACTCACCCAGTCTCAGTCTCACCCAGTCTCAGTCAGTGCCTGGTTTACAGGGCTCACCCAGTCTCAGTCTCAGACTCACCCAGTCTCAGTCTCACCCAGTCTCAGACTCACCCAGTCTCAGTCTCAGACTCACCCAGTCTCAGTCTCAGTCTCACCCAGTCTCAGTCTCACCCAGTCTCAATCTCAGACTCACCCAGTCTCAGTCTCACCCAGTCTCAGTCAGTGCCTGGTTTACAGGGCTCACCCAGTCTCAGACTCACCCAGTCTCAGTCTCACCCAATCTCAGTCAGTGCCTGGTTTACAGGGCTCACCCAGTCTCAGACTCACCCAGTCTCAGTCTCACCCAGTCTCAGTCAGTGCCTGGTTTACAGGGCTCACCCAGTCTCAGTCTCACCCAGTCTCAGTCTCACCCAGTCTCAGACTCACCCAGTCTCAGTCTCAGTCTCACCCAGTCTCAGTCAGTGCCTGGTTTGCTCACCCAGTCTCAGTCTCACCCAGTCTCAGACTCACCCAGTCTCAGTCTCACCCAGTCTCAGACTCACCCAGTCTCAGTCAGTGCCTGGTTTACAGGGCTCACCCAGTCTCAGTCTCAGACTCACCCAGTCTCAGTCTCACCCAGTCTCAGTCAGTGCCTGGTTTACAGGGCTCACCCAGTCTCAGACTCACCCAGTCTCAGTCAGTGCCTGGTTTACAGGGCTCACCCAGTCTCAGTCTCACCCAGTCTCAGACTCACCCAGTCTCAGTCTCAGTCTCACCCAGTCTCAGTCTCACCCAGTCTCAGTCAGTGCCTGGTTTACAGGGCTCACCCAGTCTCAGACTCACTCAGTCTCAGTCAGTGCCTGGTTTACAGGGCTCACCCAGTCTCAGTCTCAGTCTCACCCAGTCTCAGACTCACCCAATCTCAGTCTCACCCAGTCTCAGTCTCACCCAGTCTCAGTCAGTGCCTGGTTTACAGGGCTCACCCAGTCTCAGTCAGTGTCTGGTTTACAGGGCTCACACGCTCTCAGGAAAACAGATTGTTATCTGAATGGTGGCCGATTAGGAAAAGGGGAGGTGCAACGAGACCTGGGTGTCATTATACGCCAGTCATTGAAAGTGGGCATGCAGGTACAGCAGGCGGTGAAAAAGGCTAATGGTATGCTGGCATTTATAGCAAGAGGATTCGAGTACAGGAGCAGGGAGGTACCACTGCAGTTGTACAAGGCCTTGGTGAGACCACACCTGGAGTACTGTGTGCAGTTTTGGTCCCCTAATCTGAGGAAAGACATCTTTGCCATAGAGGGAGTACAAAGAAGGTTCACCAGATTGATTCCTGGGATGGCAGGACTTTCATATGATGAAAGACTGGATCGACTAGGTTTATACTCTCTGGAATTTAGAAGATTGAGGGGGGATCTTATTGAAACGTATAAAATCCTAAAGGGATTGGACAGGCTAGATGTAGGAAGATTGTTCCCGATGTTGGGGAAGTCCAGAACGAGGGGTCACAGTTTGAGGATAAAGGGGAAGCCTTTTAGGACCGAGATTAGGAAAAACTTCTTCACACAGAGAGTGGTGAATCTGTGGAATTCTCTGCCACAGGAAACAGTTGAGGCCAGTTCATTGGCTATATTTAAGAGGGAGTTAGATATGGCCCTTCTGGCTACGGGGATCAGGGGGTATGGAGGGAAGGCAGGTACAGGGTTCTGAGTTGGATGATCAGCCATGATCTTACTGAATGGCGGTGCAGGCTCGAAGGGCCGAATGGCCTACTCCTGCACCTATTTTCTATGTTTCTATGTCTCAGTCAGTGCCTGGTTTACAGGGCTCACCCACTCTCAGCCCGGTAACTGAACGGGCAAGGTCTCCTGAGGTTACATAGCTCCTGAATCAGTCAATTCGCTTAACAAGGCTGTCTGCATTTCCAGTGGATACGGAGTTGGTTGGAACAGGCAGGTTTATTATCACTGACGTATGTTATGAAGTTTGTTTTGCAAGAGCAGTACAAAGTTCAGTGCATTCAAATGACTGGAAGTTACAATAGGAATTTTTTAAAAAAGTAGTGCAGGAATAGGACAAAACAGTGGAGTAGTGTGCGTGGCGAGGGCCCTTGACGGACCTGGCTTTTGTGAGGCATTGCCTTCGGAAGATATCGTTGATGGTGAGGAGGCAAGTCCCCATGGTTCTCTGCGTCACTGGGTCATGCACAGTGCAGATCAGATACCAGTAAATCTCACTTTATTTTGCCTCATCAGTAGCTCCCGGAGCACAGATTGGACACTGAGTAATTACTGCTTTCCACATTCCAACAAAAAAACCCTAGATGAGCGACCTCTCGGGTTAATGGTGTGAAACAGACAAGTATGACTGCTGTGGAACAGAAGGCAAGTGACTGCATCTTATGCGAGTAGAATTAGTTTATTGATGGTGAAGACGTGAAACAGGGTGGAGCTTAGGACCCTGTACAGACATGCTGGCTGACAGTGTCACGAACTGAGAGCTTCCAAGAATTCCCCATTCCACTCATTCCAGCCTGTCTCTCCTGGGTTCCAGGCTGTGATCTTCTGACACGTTTCTGTCTGCTCTCTCCCAGGGAAGCTCGGAGAACCGGCAGGTGGACGGAGAGCTCCGGAGCACCGGGTGAGTTGACCAGGTGTGGTGTGGGGGGTAAGCACCGAGCCGGGAGACTTTTCAAAGTGTTGCTTCAGGAACTTTCCGCTCTGAGTTCACAGCCACACAGTCCACGCAGACAGCCACAGAGACACAGGCTTATGAAATATTTATTGGTCTGCATGTTCCCCCCCACCGAATTACAGCCGGAACCTGTACAACACGACGTGTATATACATTGTGAGATGTGTCAGAGTGTTTCTGTAAGGGGTGTGGGGTGTGACAGTGTGACTGTGAGGGGTGTGGGGTGTGTCAGTGTCACAGTGAGGGGTGTGGGGTGTGTCGGTGTGTCAGTGAGGGGTGTGGGGTGTGTCGGTGTTACAGTGAGGGGTGTGGGGTGTGTCAGTGTGTCAGTGAGGGGTGTGGGGTGTGTCAGTGTCACAGTGATGGGTGTGGGGTGTGTCGGCGTCACAGTGAGGGGTGTGTGGTGTGTTGGTGTCACAGTGAGGGGTGTGGGGTGTGTCGGTGTGTCAGTGAGGGGTGTGGGGTGTGTCAGTGTCACAGTGAGGGGTGTGGGGTGTGTCAGTGTTACAGTGAGGGGTGTGGGGTGTGTCAGTGTCACAGTGAGGGGTGTGGGGTGTGTCTGTGTGTCAGTGAGAGGTGTGTGGTGTGTCGGTGTCACAGGGAGGGGTATGTCAGTGTCACAGTGAGGGGTGTGGGTAGTGTCAGTGTCACAGTGAGGGGTGTGGTGTGTTTCAGTGTCACAGTGAGGGGTGAGGGGTGTGTCGGTGTGTCAGTGAGGGGTGTGGGGTGTGTCAGTGAGGGGTGTGGGGTGTGTCAGTGTCACAGTGAGGGGTGTGGGGTGTGTCTGTGTGTCAGTGAGAGGTGTGTGGTGTGTCGGTGTCACAGGGAGGGGTATGTCAGTGTCACAGTGAGGGGTGTGGGTAGTGTCAGTGTCACAGTGAGGGGTGTGGTGTGTTTCAGTGTCACAGTGAGGGGTGAGGGGTGTGTCGGTGTGTCAGTGAGGGGTGTGGGGTGTGTCAGTGAGGGGTGTGGGGTGTGTCAGTGTCACAGTGAGGGGTGTGGGGTGTGTCAGTGTGTCAGTGAGGGGTGTGGGGTGTGTCGGTGTCACAGTGAGGGGTGTGTCAGTGTGGGGTGTGTCAGTGTCACAGTGAGGGGTGAGGGGTGTGGGGTGTGTCAGTGTGTCAGTGAGGGGTGTGGGGTGTGTTGGTGTGTCAGTGAGGGGTGTGGGGTGTGTCAGTGTCACAGTGAGGGGTGTGGGGTGTGTCTGTGTGTCAGTGAGAGGTGTGTGGTGTGGCGGTGTCACAGTGAGGGGTGTGGGGTGTGTCGGTGTGTCAGTGAGGGGTGTGGGGTGTGTCAGTGTCACAGTGAGGGGTGTGGGGTGTGTCGGTGTGTCAGTGAGGGGTGTGGGGTGTGTCAGTGTCACAGTGAGGGGTGTGGGGTGTGTCAGTGTGTCAGTGAGGGGTGTGGGGTGTGTCAGTGTGTCAGTGAGGGGTGTGGGGTGTGTCAGTGTCACAGTGAGGGGTGTGTCAGTGTGGGGTGTGTCAGTGTCACAGTGAGGGGTGTGGGGTGTGTCAGTGTGTCAGTGAGGGGTGTGGGGTGTGTCGGTGTGTCAGTGAGGGGTGTGGGGTGTGTCAGTGTCACAGTGAGGGGTGTGTCAGTGTGGGGTGTGTCAGTGTCACAGTGAGGGGTGTGGGGTGTGTCAGTGTGTCAGTGAGGGGTGTGGGGTGTGTTGGTGTGTCAGTGAGGGGTGTGGGGTGTGTCAGTGTCACAGTGAGGGGTGTGGGGTGTGGCGGTGTCACAGTGAGGGGTGTGTCGGTGTGTCAGTGAGGGGTGTGGGGTGTGTCAGTGTCACAGTGAGGGGTGTGGGGTGTGTCAGTGTCACAGTGAGGGGTGTGGGGTGTGTCGGTGTGTCAGTGAGGGGTGTGGGGTGTGTCAGTGTCACAGTGAGGGGTGTGGGGTGTGTCAGTGTGTCAGTGAGGGGTGTGGGGTGTGTCGGTGTGTCAGTGAGGGGTGTGGGGTGTGTCAGTGTCACAGTGAGGGGTGTGTCAGTGTGGGGTGTGTCAGTGTCACAGTGAGGGGTGTGGGGTGTGTCAGTGTGTCAGTGAGGGGTGTGGGGTGTGTCGGTGTGTCAGTGAGGGGTGTGGGGTGTGTCAGTGTCACAGTGAGGGGTGTGTCAGTGTGGGGTGTGTCAGTGTCACAGTGAGGGGCGTGGGGTGTGTCGGTATTAAAGTGTGTCAGTTTTCCTTAATTCTGCTTACCAAAGCCATCTCATGGTCCCTTCTAGCTCTCCTAATTTCATTCTTAAGTTCTTTCCCGGCAAACTTCTAATTTTCTAGAACTCTATCAGTACCAAGTTTCTTGAACCTTTCATAATTTTTCTTTTTTTCTTGCTAGACTTGTACACCATGGTACTTTTTCCCTGCCTCAATGGAACATATCTATGTAGGATGCCAAGCAAATTTTCCTTGAACATTTGCCACATTTCTGCCATGCATTTCCCTGAGAACATCTGCTCGCAACTTATGCTCCCAAGTTCCTGCTTGATAGCATCATATTTCCCCCGACCCCAATTAAATGTTTTCCCAATTGGTCTGTTCCTATCTCTCTCCAGCACTATGGTAATTTACCCTAGGAATTTACCGGGCCCTGTCCCCCTCCGATGCCCTGATGAGGACTGGCTCGTGGACCTCCAGTGCCCTCCTCTGCAGTCATCTGCTCATCTCTTTGGTCTTGCTGGCATTGAGTGAGAGCTGGCATCACTCGGCCAGAATTTCAAGCTCCCTCCTTTCTGCTGATTTCTCACCACATTTGATTCAGCCAACAGTGGTGTTGTCAGCAGGCTGAAACACGGCATTGGAGCTGTGCTTGGCCACACGGTCATGGGTGTTAAGCGAGTAGAGCAGGGGGCTAACGCACAGCCTTGCGGTGATGGAGATTGAGGAGATGTGGTTGCCAATCTGGACTGACTGAGGTGTACAGGTGGGGAAACCGGGGGAGCAGTTGCTCAGGGCGGTATCGATGTGTGGTATTGGAGCTTAGTGATGTGCTTTAAGGGGATGATAGTGTTCAGTGCTGAGCTGTAGTCCTGGTGAATGCATCTTCATTGTCTGGGCATCTGCTCCCTCTCTCAACCTGTGAAACTGGGTGGGACGGAAATCCAAGTACATTTGTTCAGCAATGATGCACATCTTACATCCGATGCACAAGTGTGGGGTCTAAGTGGGATTAATCTTGTTTATGTGTTGTAATGTAGCAGAATTTAAATGTATTGTGGGGTTTAGAGTTAAGGTTATCCCGGGATCACTCAGACTGAGATCATCAGGAGCCACAAACACTCCCGTAGCTGGTCCGCATTTGAGGACAGCAAGGTGTCCTGTCTGACGCAGGCTCTCAAGGTGGGAACAACCCACCAACCTAAAAGCAGGGCTTTCCCTTTGGGTTTTTTTTAAAAGTACATTTATTATCACAGTATGTATGCAGTATACACCCCTGAGATGCATCTTCCCACTGACAGCCACAAAAACAAAGAAAACCATTCAAAGAAAAACATCAACCCCCCCCCACCCACAAGAAAATACACACTGCTCAAACGTTAAAAAAAACACAAGGGACAAACACAGAATATAAAACACAAAATCAAAAGAGTCCAGGCACGTTCAGTTCATTTTTTATTTCTTTATTTAGCGATACTGCACAGAGTAGGTCACGCCGCCCCACAGCCCTGACTAACCCTAACCTAATCACAAGACAATGACCAGCTAACCTACCCGGTACGACCTTGGACTGTAGGCGGAAACGGGAGCACCCGGAGAAAACCCAAATGTTCCACGTCCAGAGGCTCCTTACACAACTCCGAACTGCGGAATGCCCCCAGCCGTAACAGCATTGAGCTCATTGCCACACCACCCCGGGTGATGGACAGGTAGAGGTTAAGTTGTCACAGACAGAAGTTATACCGCAGCTCCACACTGCTCCAGGTTTGGCCACACCTTGTCAGTGTTCTGGACAGTGCAGTCCATGCAGAAGTGGTTTATTTGATCTGCAAGGAGTCTGTTCAATAGTCATGTAACAGAGGGATAGAATCCATTGTTGAGACTGGTACTATATGCCTTCGTGCCTCTGTATTTTCTCCCTGATTGGAGTGGGGAGAAGAGAGAATGTTTGGGGTGGAGGTGTCTTTGATTATGTTGGTTGCTTTCCTGAGGCAGTGCGACGTGTAGACAGAGTCCATGGAGGGGAGGCTGTTTCTCTGATAGACTGCACGGTGTTCCCAACTCCACAGTACCCTGTGGTCATGCTGACATTTCACAGCTACCTTTACTGTGGCCCCTGAATTCCCAGATTTCCATATATTACTCTGGAATGGGGCTGGACTTAAGGATTAGCTTAACCTGTCGCCTGTATGTCGGAACATAGGGTGAGATGTGCTGTTTGCGTCAATGACCAGCACAATCTGAGGGTGTGCTGGGGGCAGCCTGCAACTACCGGCACTTTTCCGGCGCCATCATTGCATGCCCAAAATTCACTAGCCCTAAGCCATACACGTTTGGAATGTGGGAGGATCCGAAGCATTCGGAGGAATCTCATGTGGCCACAGAGAGAAGGTACAAACTCCTTATTGAGAGCGGGGGGAGGGATTGAACCCCGATCAGTGATCTCCGGCGCTGTAAAGCATTACGCCATCCGTGTCCCAGAATAATGGTTTTGGCCAAATTTCCCACAACACAGCCCTGAACTGGCTCCAAGTAACGAGGGTTTCCATTTTGCTGGAGGCGCCAGGAGGAGAGATTGTGCAGACATTGAACTTTGGACTGGGACGTCAGCAATAGCAGTGAGCAGTGTGTGCATCATAAACTTCCAACAGAAATCTAAATCCGTAAACTTCACCTTCCCCCCCAGACCAATGACCTCACCTCCCGGGTGGGAAAAGTCAGCTGTTAATCACGGACCCAACCACCAGCATGCTGTGTTGCCTAGCAGCAGGAATATCCAGAGAGGAGAAGATAGGACAGATCAGCCATCTTCCTCAAAAGGTACGCTCTTGCACAATG
Organism: Mobula hypostoma; assembly: GCF_963921235.1. Classification (NCBI taxonomy): domain Eukaryota; kingdom Metazoa; phylum Chordata; class Chondrichthyes; order Myliobatiformes; family Myliobatidae; genus Mobula; species Mobula hypostoma. The sequence continues at coordinate 158,035,128 of NC_086104.1, read as the reverse complement.
GGATTTCCACGGTGCCCTGCTTCACCTCAGCTAGAGCACAGGACTGTACAGGCCCTTCAGCCCACAATGCTGTGCTGACCATTTCACCTACTCTAAGATCAGTCTAACCATTCCCTCCTATGTGGCCCTCCACTTCTGCTTTCATCCAGGTTGCTATCTAAGAATCTCTTCGATGTCCCGAATGTATCTGCTTCTACAACCCCCTTCGGCAGGATGTACTTATACTTTATTGTCGCCAAACAATTGATACTAGAACATACAATCCTCACAGCGATATTTGATTCTGCGATTCCCGCACCCTGGATTACAAATATTAAATATTAAAAATTTAAATTATAAATCATAGATAGAAAATAGAAAAATGGAAAGTAAGGTAGTGCAAAAAAACCGAGAGGCAGGTCCGGATATTTGGAGGGTACGGCCCAGATCTGGGTCAGGATGTAGTTCATAATCAGAATCAGGTTTAATATCACGGCATATGTCGTGTAATGACTTGTTTTGCAGCAGTAGTACATTGCAATACATAATTTTTAAAACAAAGTTATAATATATATATTATATATAGTATATAAAATAAAATTAAACAAGCAGTGCAAAAAGAGAGGAAAATAATAACGAGGTGGTGTCCAAGGGTTCAATGTCCATTCAGGGGGGAAGAAGCTGGTTTTGAAGAGTTGAGTGTGTGTCTTCAGGCTCTACCTTCACCTTGATGTGAGGTGGAGAGGGTTTAACCCCTGATGGACTAACTTTTTGTAGGATTTTCTATTCAGGGCATTTTGTGTGTGTGCTTCTCTGTGTTAAGGTTGGCCGAGGGAGAATCCTCGTCTCAGGATACGTTGACTCTCCATGCTCCTTCTAGTGTGAGTGGGAGATGAGTCAATGGCTCGTCCAGAGTTTGATGCGTGCAAAGTTAGTGTCTCTCACTCTTCTTCTCTCTCTGTGTAGGTCCTTGCCCTTCAGGGCACAATGGAACGGGTCCTGACTGTGCCTCAGAAAGATCCAGCAACTCGGAAATATCAAAGGTAATGGTGGACACATTGAGGTTTACTGCCCATCTCTCTGTCTGGATGTAGCCTTGAGGTGTTGCCCTGACCTAGACAGGCTAATGAATGGTGACAGGGTTGAATCACGCCCGCGAGCTGTGGGCTAACACCCGTAACTAGTTCCCATTGTCTTTGTGAAAGGAAACCTGCCAATCTTACCAGCTGTCGCTGGCATTACCACAGAGAGCAAAGTTTCTTTTACACTATCCCACTAGATAGACAATAGGTGCAGGAGTAGGCCATTCGGCCCTTTGATACTGCCAGAGCTGGGAGACTATGGGTGAGGGACGTTAGGTAATGGACTTTCTATATCATTGTTCATTTCTTCAATATTAAACCATAAGACATAGGACAGAATGAGGCCATTTGGCCCATCAAGTCTACGATACTGGGGATTCCCTGGTTACTGAAGACCAGATTTACAGAAATCTGACAGAACAAATCCTCTCCAAAAAATTAAAGCATTTTTCAAAACAGGATAGTCAGTTACAGAAATGAAAACATCTTCAAGAGCTGTGGAATTTAAAAAGATAACCAGTCTCAGTAAAAGTGTGCACAGATAATCGGCCTGCAGTGACCAAACACGTACAGAGTTCTGATCCTCATAATCCGAACAGTTTGCAAATTGGAAATGTAGTCACACAATGAGGAGTTTCAGTAAACAACATATACAACTCAAGAGCAATGAAGGCCATTCCCAATTCTCTGCCAGATACGATGGTATTGCCACAAACCAATTTCTTACGCAACAGAAGATGCCTGGAGAGCCGTAGGAACCTGCGAATGCATTCCATACGCTCGTCCGTATGTACGGGCATTAGTACACATTCAGTGGCAACTTTATTAGGAACACCTGTACACCTGCTCGTTAATGCAAATATCTAATCAGCCAATCATCTGGCAGCAACTCAATGTATAAAAACATGTAGACATGGTCAAGGGGTTCAGTTGTTTATCAGACCAAACATCAGAATGGGGAAGAAATGTGACTTTGACCATGGAATGATTAATGCTGCCAGATGGGGTGGTTTGAGTATCTCAGAAACTGCTGATCTCCTGGGATTTCATGCAGAACAGTCTCTAAGAGTTTACAGAGAATGGTGTGGAAAAACACAAAAAAACATCCAGTGAGCGGTTGTTCTGTGGGTGGAAACACCTTGTTAATGAGAGAGATCAGAGGAGAATGGCCAGACTGGTTCAAGCTGACAGGAAGGTGACAGTAACTCAAATAATAAAATTACAACGGTGGTGTGCAGAAGAGCACAACATTGAACCTTGAAGTAGCAGAAGATCACGAACAGACACTCAATGGCCACTTTACTAGATTCAGGAGGTACCTAATAAAAGTGGGCACTGGGTGTATATTTTCCTGGGACAGTGCAGAGGGAGGTCTGCTATATGGTCCCTTCCCAGGAGTGCATGACAGAACAGAGCAGGGTCACAATGGTGCAGCTGTACAGCCCCTGTTTCACCGCTCCAGAGACGTGGCTTCAGTGCTGTCTGCGTGGAGTTTGCACGTTCCCCTACGTTTCCTCCAGCTGCCCCGATTTCTGCTTTCCACATTCCAATGACGTGCAGGGACAGGGGAAGCTGCAAACCCTGGAATATGTGGCAGGAACTCGGTGGCTCGAGCAGCATCCATGGGGGGGAGGAACAATGGAAGTTTTGGGTCAAAAGCTTGTATCTCACATCCCAAAGACATGCGGGTTGCTAGGTTAATTAGTCTCCATTAAGTACCCCTGGCGTGGAGGTGAGTGGGAGACTCTGGAGACGTGGTGGAGGGGGGAGATTAAGGAAAGATAGACTTTATTTGTCATATTTACACCGAAGCATCCTGTGAAATGCATCATTTGTGTTAACAACCAACACAGTCCGAGGATGTGCTGGGGGCAGCCCGCAAGTGCTGCCATGCTTCTGGCACCAACAGAGTACATCACAGCTCACTAACCCAAACCCGTACATCTTCAGAATGTGGGAGGAAAACGGACGACTCTGAGAAAACCCACATGGTCATGGGGAGAGAGTACAAACTCCTTCCACTCAGCAGTGGCAATTGAAACCCAGTCGCTGTTTCTGTAAGGCATTACGCTAATGTACTGCTCTGTGTGAGTGTGTGTGAGTGTGTGTGTGTGTGTGTGTGTGTGTGTGGCAGGATGCACTTGATGGGCCAAAGGGCCTGTTAGCATTCTGTCCAACTCTGACTCTAATGTAGCTGTGTGGTTTTACGAGGCTGTATTGTTACCCTGAGTCAAACCTTTTTCCTAAGCATTTCCTTATTGCTCCCACAGATGAAGGCAGCGCGGGCAATCTTTGATTTCCAAGCCCAGTCTCCCAAGTAAGTAGAGGCGGTGGTGTGTGGAGAAGAGGGTGGGGACCACTGCATTCATATCAGCCCCTCAGCGACTTTCACTTTACACTGACACTCCACACCTCATACCCACACTGACACACTCCTCTCCACAGTCCCTCACCACCCCCTTCATCCCCCCACTCACTGACACTCCACACGTCATACCCACACTGACACACTCCTCTCCACAGTCCCTCACCACCCCCTTCATCCCCCCACTCACTGACACTGTACACTGACACTCCACACCTCATACCCACACTGACACACTCCTCTCCACAGTCCCTCACCACCCCCTTCATCCCCCCACTCACTGACACTCCACACCTCATACCCACACTGACACACTCCTCTCCACAGTCCCTCACCACCCCCTTCATCCCCCCACTCACTGACACTGTACACTGACACTCCACACCTCATACCCACACTGACACACTCCTCTCCACAGTCCCTCACCACCCCCTTCATCCCCCCACTCACTGACACTGTACACTGACACTCCACACCTCATACCCACACTGACACACTCCTCTCCACAGTCCCTCACCACCCCCTTCATCCCCCCACTCACTGACACTCCACACCTCATACCCACACTGACACACTCCTCTCCACAGTCCCTCACCACCCCCTTCATCCCCCCACTCACTGTCACTTCACACTGACACTCCACACCTCATACCCACACTGACACACTCCTCTCCACAGTCCCTCACCACCCCCTTCATCCCCCCATTCACTGTCACTTCACACTGACACTCCACAACTCATACCCACACTGACACACTCCTCTCCACAGTCCGTCATCACCCCCTTCATCCCCAATTCACTGTCACTGTACACTGACACTCCACACCTCATACCCACACTGACACACTCCTCTCCACAGTCCCTCACCACCCCCTTCATCCCCCATTCACTGTCACTGTACACTGACACTCCACACCTCATACCCACACTGACACACTCCTCTCCACAGTCCCTCACCACCCCCTTCATCCCCCCATTCACTGACACTCCACACCTCATACCCACACTGACACACTCCTCTCCACAGTCCCTCACCACCCCCTTCATCCCCCCACTCACTGTCACTCCACACTGACACTCCACACCTCATACCCACACTGACACACTCCTCTCCACAGTCCCTCACCACCCCCTTCACCCCCCATTCACTGTCACTTCACACTGACACTCCACACCTCATACCCACACTGACACACTCCTCTCCACAGTCCCTCACCACCCCCTTCATCCCCATTCACTGTCACTTCACACGTCATACCCACACTGACACACTCCTCTCCACAGTCCCTCACCACCCCCTTCATCCCCCCATTCACTGTCACTGTACACTGACACTCCACACCTCATACCCACACTGACACACTCCTCTCCACAGTCCCTCACCACCCCCTTCATCCCCCCACTCACTGTCACTGTACACTGACACTCCACACCTCATACCCACACTGACACACTCCTCTCCACAGTCCCTCACCACCCCCTTCATCCCCATTCACTGTCACTACACACTGACACTCCACACCTCATACCCACACTGACACACTCCTCTCCACAGTCCCTCACCACCCCCTTCATCCCCCCATTCACTGTCACTTCACACTGACACTCCACACCTCATACCCACACTGACACACTCCTCTCCACAGTTCCTCACCACCCCCTTCATCCCCCCATTCACTGTCACTTCACACTGACACTCCACACCTCATACCCACACTGACACAATCCTCTCCACAGTCCCTCACCACCCCCTTCATCCCCCCACTCACTGTCACTGTACACTGACACTCCACACCTCATACCCACACTGACACACTCCTCTCCACAGTCCCTCACCACCCCCTTCATCCCCCATTCACTGTCACTTCACACTGACACTCCACACCTCATACCGACACTGACACACTCCCCTCCACAGTCCCTCACCACCCCCTTCATCCCCCATTCACTGTCACTTCACACTGACACTCCACACCTCATACCCACACTGACACACTCCTCTCCACAGTCCCTCACCACCCCCTTCATCCCCCCATTCACTGTCACTTCACACTGACACTCCACACCTCATACCCACACTGACACACTCCCCTCCACAGTCCCTCACCACCCCCTTCATCCCCCCATTCACTGACACTCCACACCTCATACCCACACTGACACACTCCTCTCCACAGTCCCTCACCACCCCCTTCATCCCCCCACTCACTGACACTCCACACCTCATACCCACACTGACACACTCCTCTCCACAGTCCCTCACCACCCCCTTCATCCCCCCACTCACTGTCACTGTACACTGACACTCCACACCTCATACCCACACTGACACACTCCTCTCCACAGTCCCTCACCACCCCCTTCATCCCCCCACTCACTGTCACTGTACACTGACACTCCACACCTCATACCCACACTGACACACTCCTCTCCACAGTCCCTCACCACCCCCTTCATCCCCCCACTCACTGACACTCCACACCTCATACCCACACTGACACACTCCTCTCCACAGTCCCTCACCACCCACTTCATCCCCCATTCACTGTCACTTCACACTGACACTCCACACCTCATACCCACACTGACACACTCCTCTCCACAGTCCCTCACCACCCCCTTCATCCCCCCACTCACTGTCACTGTACACTGACACTCCACACCTCATACCCACACTGACACACTCCTCTCCACAGTCCCTCACCACCCCCTTCATCCCCCCACTCACTGACACTCCACACCTCATACCCACACTGACACACTCCTCTCCACAGTCCCTCACCACCCCCTTCATCCCCCATTCACTGTCACTCCACAACTCATACCCACACTGACACACTCCTCTCCACAGTCCCTCACCACCCGCTTCATCCCCCCACTCACTGTCACTTCACACTGACACTCCACACCTCACACCCACACTGACACACTCCTCTCCACAGTCCCTCACCACCCCCTTCATCCCCCCACTCACTGTCACTTCACACTGACACTCCACACCTCACACCCACACTGACACACTCCTCTCCACAGTCCCTCACCACCCCCTTCACCCCCCCATTCACTGTCACTGTACACTGACACTCCACACCTCATACCCACATTGACACACTCCTCTCCACAGTCCCTCACCACTCCCTTCATCCCCCCATTCAATGTCACTTCACACTGACACTCCACACCTCACACCCACACTGACACACTCCTCTCCACAGTCCCTCACCACCCACTTCATCCCCCCATTCACTGTCACTGTACACTGACACTCCACACCTCATACCCACACTGACACACTCCTCTCCACAGTCCCTTACCACCCCCTTCATCCCCCCATTCACTGTCACTTCACACTGACACTCCACACCTCATACCCACACTGACACACTCCTCTCCACAGTCCCTCACCACCCCCTTCATCCCCCCACTCACTGTCACTGTACACTGACACTCCACACCTCATACCCACACTGACACACTCCTCTCCACAGTCCCTTACCACCCCCTTCATCCCCCCATTCACTGTCACTTCACACTGACACTCCACACCTCATACCCACATTGCAACACTCCTCTCCACAGTCCCTCACCACCCCCTGCACCCCCCCAGTCACTGTCACTTTACACTGACACTCCACACCTCATACCCACACTGACACACTCCTCTCCACAGTCCCTCACCACCCCCTTCATCCCCCCACTCACTGTCACTTCACACTGACACTCCACACCTCACACCCACACTGACACACTCCTCTCCACAGTCCCTCACCACCCCCTTCATCCCCCCATTCACTGTCACTCCACGCTGACACTCCACACCTCATACCCACACTGACACACTCCTCTCCACAGTCCCTCACCACCCCCTTCATCCCCCATTCACTGTCACTTCACACTGACACTCCACACCTCATACCCACACTGACACACTCCTCTCCACAGTCCCTCACCACCCCCTTCATCCCCCATTCACTGTCACTTCACACTGACACTCCACAACTCATACCCACACTGACACACTCCTCTCCACAGTCCCTCACCACCCCCTTCATCCCCCATTCACTGTCACTTCACACGTCATACCCACACTGACACACTCCTCTCCACAGTCCCTCACCACCCCCTTCATCCCCCCATTCACTGTCACTTCACACTGACACTCCACACCTCATACCCACACTGACACACTCCTCTCCACAGTCCCTCACCACCCCCTTCATCCCCCCACTCACTGTCACTGTACACTGACACTCCACACCTCATACCCACACTGACACACTCCTCTCCACAGTCCCTCACCACCCCCTTCATCCCCATTCACTGTCACTACACACTGACACTCCACACCTCATACCCACACTGACACACTCCTCTCCACAGTCCCTCACCACCCCCTTCATCCCCCCATTCACTGTCACTTCACACTGACACTCCACACCTCATACCCACACTGACACACTCCTCTCCACAGTCCCTCACCACCCCCTTCATCCCCCCATTCACTGTCACTTCACACTGACACTCCACACCTCATACCCACACTGACACAATCCTCTCCACAGTCCCTCACCACCCCCTTCATCCCCCCACTCACTGTCACTGTACACTGACACTCCACACCTCATACCCACACTGACACACTCCTCTCCACAGTCCCTCACCACCCCCTTCATCCCCCATTCACTGTCACTTCACACTGACACTCCACACCTCATACCGACACTGACACACTCCCCTCCACAGTCCCTCACCACCCCCTTCATCCCCCATTCACTGTCACTTCACACTGACACTCCACACCTCATACCCACACTGACACACTCCTCTCCACAGTCCCTCACCACCCCCTTCATCCCCCCATTCACTGTCACTTCACACTGACACTCCACACCTCATACCCACACTGACACACTCCCCTCCACAGTCCCTCACCACCCCCTTCATCCCCCCATTCACTGACACTCCACACCTCATACCCACACTGACACACTCCTCTCCACAGTCCCTCACCACCCCCTTCATCCCCCCACTCACTGACACTCCACACCTCATACCCACACTGACACACTCCTCTCCACAGTCCCTCACCACCCCCTTCATCCCCCCACTCACTGTCACTGTACACTGACACTCCACACCTCATACCCACACTGACACACTCCTCTCCACAGTCCCTCACCACCCCCTTCATCCCCCCACTCACTGACACTCCACACCTCATACCCACACTGACACACTCCTCTCCACAGTCCCTCACCACCCACTTCATCCCCCATTCACTGTCACTTCACACTGACACTCCACACCTCATACCCACACTGACACACTCCTCTCCACAGTCCCTCACCACCCCCTTCATCCCCCCACTCACTGTCACTGTACACTGACACTCCACACCTCATACCCACACTGACACACTCCTCTCCACAGTCCCTCACCACCCCCTTCATCCCCCCACTCACTGACACTCCACACCTCATACCCACACTGACACACTCCTCTCCACAGTCCCTCACCACCCCCTTCATCCCCCATTCACTGTCACTCCACAACTCATACCCACACTGACACACTCCTCTCCACAGTCCCTCACCACCCGCTTCATCCCCCCACTCACTGTCACTTCACACTGACACTCCACACCTCACACCCACACTGACACACTCCTCTCCACAGTCCCTCACCACCCCCTTCATCCCCCCACTCACTGTCACTTCACACTGACACTCCACACCTCACACCCACACTGACACACTCCTCTCCACAGTCCCTCACCACCCCCTTCACCCCCCCATTCACTGTCACTGTACACTGACACTCCACACCTCATACCCACATTGACACACTCCTCTCCACAGTCCCTCACCACTCCCTTCATCCCCCCATTCAATGTCACTTCACACTGACACTCCACACCTCACACCCACACTGACACACTCCTCTCCACAGTCCCTCACCACCCACTTCATCCCCCCATTCACTGTCACTGTACACTGACACTCCACACCTCATACCCACACTGACACACTCCTCTCCACAGTCCCTTACCACCCCCTTCATCCCCCCATTCACTGTCACTTCACACTGACACTCCACACCTCATACCCACACTGACACACTCCTCTCCACAGTCCCTCACCACCCCCTTCATCCCCCCACTCACTGTCACTGTACACTGACACTCCACACCTCATACCCACACTGACACACTCCTCTCCACAGTCCCTTACCACCCCCTTCATCCCCCCATTCACTGTCACTTCACACTGACACTCCACACCTCATACCCACACTGACACACTCCTCTCCACAGTCCCTCACCACCCCCTTCACCCCCCCATTCACTGTCACTTTACACTGACACTCCACACCTCATACCCACACTGACACACTCCTCTCCACAGTCCCTCACCACCCCCTTCATCCCCCCACTCACTGTCACTTCACACTGACACTCCACACCTCACACCCACACTGACACACTCCTCTCCACAGTCCCTCACCACCCCCTTCATCCCCCCATTCACTGTCACTCCACGCTGACACTCCACACCTCATACCCACACTGACACACTCCTCTCCACAGTCCCTCACCACCCCCTTCATCCCCCATTCACTGTCACTTCACACTGACACTCCACACCTCATACCCACACTGACACACTCCTCTCCACAGTCCCTCACCACCCCCTTCATCCCCCATTCACTGTCACTTCACACTGACACTCCACAACTCATACCCACACTGACACACTCCTCTCCACAGTCCCTCACCACCCCCTTCATCCCCCATTCACTGTCACTTCACACTGACACTCCACAACTCATACCCACACTGACACACTCCTCTCCACAGTCCCTCACCACCCCCTTCATCCCCCCATTCACTGTCACTGTACACTGACACTCCACACCTCATACCCACACTGACACACACCTCTCCACAGTCCCTCACCACTCCCTTCATCCCCCCACTCACTGTCACTGTACACTGACACTCCACACCTCATACCCACACTGACACACTCCTCTCCACAGTCCCTCACCACCCCCTTCATCCCCCCATTCACTGTCACACCACACCTCATACCCACACTGACACACTCCTCTCCACAGTCCCTCACCACCCCCTTCATCCCCCCATTCACTGTCACTCCACGCTGACACTCCACACCTCATACCCACACTGACACACTCCTCTCCACAGTCCCTCACCACCCCCTTCATCCCCCATTCACTGTCACTTCACACTGACACTACACACCTCATACTGACACTTACACACTCCTCTCCACAGTCCCTCACCACCTCCTTCATCCCCCATTCACTGTCACTGTACACTGACACTCCACACCTCATACCCACACTGACACACTCCTCTCCACAGTCCCTCACCACCCCCTTCATCCCCCATTCACTGTCACTCCATACTGACACTCCACACCTCATACCCACACTGACACACTCCTCTCCACAGTCTCTCACCACCCCCTTCATCCCCCATTCACTGTCACTTTAGACTGACACTCCACACCTCATACCCACACTGACACACTCCTCTCCACAGTCCCTCACCACCCCCTTCATCCCCCCATTCACTGTCACTTTACACTGACACACTCCTCTCCACAGTCCCTCACCACCCCCTTCATCCCCGCATTCACTGTCACTTCACACTGACACTCCACACCTCATACCCACACTGACACACTCCTCTCCACAGTCCCTCACCACCCCCTTCATCCCCCCATTCACTGTCACTGTACACTGACACACTCCTCTCCACAGTCCCTCACCACCCCCTTCATCCCCCCCATTCACTGTCACTTTAGACTGACACTCCACACCTCATACCCACACTGACACACTCCTCTCCACAGTCCCTCACCACCCCCTTCATCCCCCCACTCACTGACACTCCACACCTCATACCCACACTGACACACTCCTCTCCACAGTCCCTCACCACCCCCTTCATCCCCCCATTCACTGTCACTGTACACTGACACACTCCTCTCCACAGTCCCTCACCACCCCCTTCATCCCCCCCATTCACTGTCACTTTAGACTGACACTCCACACCTCACGTCAAGAGACTCTTAGTCACTTTATCGTCTGTCAGTCACCTTATACTACCATGTACGAAGTGAAATGAACTTGTGTTGTGAATGCACATTAGGGTTTTATTCTACGTTTCAAATGTACAGTATAGTTCAAATTGCATTGATTATCAATGTGTGTATACCGTATACAATCTTGAGATTCTTCTTGCAGGCAGCCACAAAACCAAGAAACACGATAGAATCCACAAACACCTCCCACACTGCAGATACAGTCAAACATCCCATGTACAAAAAAACCATGCAAACAATAAGAGTAAACAAATACCGAGGCAATCTTCTAAACATCAGTCTTCTGGAATATACTTCATTATTTGTTAATTTATTTGTGGTACTTGTACTTTATACGCACTCCCAGCCCTCATCCTTGCTACCTGTCTCCTTGTTATCTCTGTCTCTCCCCATCCCTAACCCAGCCCACACCTACAACCCTGAACTGTGCCCCGGTCTTCTCTTTTTGTGAGGTTCACACTCCCTGTATCCATCACACTGCTCGAGGGCCTTTCGCTGGAGCAGATCACCTCTCCGTCACTCACTCACTCACTCTCCCCCTCACTCTCGTTCTCTTTTGCTCTATCTCTCTCTCCCTCCTTATCCCTCTCTCTCACTATCTCTCTCTCTCTATCTATCTATCTCTATCTCTCTGCATTACATGCTCTTGTGCTCTGAGGACACTCTCGGAATAACCTTTCCCTTCATCAGGATACTTGTTGGTGAAGCTTTGTGCGTGGTTCTGATCATTCCTGTGCGTGGTTCTGGTTACTCCTGTGAGTGGTGTGTAACATTTCTCCCTGATTCTGCAGGGAGCTGACACTTAAAAAGGGTGATGTCGTTTACATCCACAAAGTCCTCGACCAGAACTGGATGAAGGGAGAGCATCATGGGAGACTCGGAATCTTCCCCATGTCCTACGTGGAGGTATGGCACGCCCGTTTCACCTTGCACTGGTTTCATTCCCAGAGCAGCGGGCTATTGGTTCGATGTGGAATCACTGGGGACGGGAGGGGAGGGGGCTGGTGGTCTGTACATCTTGGTTGTAGAGTCGTCAAAGTAAATTTATTATCAAAGTATATATGTCACCATATACAACCCTGAGGTTCATTTCTGCAGACATTCACACTAAATGCAAAGAAATGAAAAATAAATAAATAAATAAAAAGCAATAAATATTCAGAACATGAAATGCAGAGTCCTTGAAAGTGAGTCCATAGTTTGTGGGAACAGTTCAGTGATGGGGTGAGTGAAGTTATCCACTCTGTTTCAAGAGCCTGATGGTTGAGGGGTAGTAACTGTTCCTGAACCTGGTGGTGTGAGTCCTGAGGCTCCTGTACCTTCTTCCTGATGGCAGCACCGAGAAGAGAGCATGGCCTGGGGGTTGGAAGTCCCTGTTGATACAGTAGATGCTGCTAAACTGCAACAACACACTGTGTAGATGTGCTCGACAGTGGGGGGGGGGGGGTGGGAGGTGGGTGGGATTTACCCTGATGGACTGGTCCGCTTTCACTCCCAGTACAACACACTGTGTAGATGTGCTTGACAGTGGGGCAGGGGGGAGATTTACCCTGATGGACTGGGCTGTTTTCTATTATTACTGCTACTACTATTGGACCCCCACTGTTTCTGAAACCTCCCTCACCCCCTACACCACCTTATTCTGGCTTCCTGTGACTTCCTCTCCAATCCTGATGAAAGATCTCAGCCCGAAATGTCGTCGGTTTATTCCTCTCCATGGATGCTGCCCGACCTGCTGAGTTCCTCCAGCATTTTGAGTGCATTGCCCACAAACTCTGTCCCCATGTTTTCCTATTTCAGATTATTCCTGCTAATGAGAGACCGACTCCAATTAAAAGCCCTCCCACCCATCTGGTGGAGTATGGGGAAGCTCTGGCCATCTTCAACTTCAAAGGCGACTCAAATATAGAGTTGTCCTTCCGAAAGGTGGGTACTTGTGCATTTGTGTTGTGTACGGGTGGCTACATTTGTGTGTTTGAGCTGTACGTGGGTGTATACATGTATCTGTATACACATGTCCACATTCCTGTGTTCAAGTTCGAGGTTAGTTTGTTGTCATTCAACCATACACCGCCCAATGAAAGAACATTCCTCTGGACTAAAGTTTACAACACAGTACATATAACTCACACACATAACACAAAGTAATACCACCACAAACAAATTAGCAAATAATAAAATGCATTTATGACACAATTTAAAAAGTAAAAGTATGTGTGCAAATCCATATATGTACTGTATCTGCATACCTACAAGTTGGTCTTTATTTGTCTCTGTGTGTGTATGTGTGCATATGTGTGACCATGTGTGTTTATCCTTGTTTAGCGGTGTGGCGTGTGTCTATACATATATATGGCAGTGTTTCCCCAGGCATATTCTGTCCACACTCGTGTGTGTGTGTGTGTCTACATGCATATATCCACAGCTCTGTTTCCCCAGGCATATTCTGTTCACATTCGTGTGTCTGTGTGTGTGTTCATGTGCGTACATATATCCACGGCTGTGTTTGCCCAGGTACATTCCATCGCATCCGCATGTGCATGCGTATACGTATATCCACGGCCACGTTTCTGGCCACGTGCCTGCATCTGAGTCCGTTTCTCATGCCCACCTCACAGAATAAAGATGAAAGATCTTTAAAGATGAGCTTTATTTGAGACCTACAGTGAAATGTGTCATTTATATCAGCACAGTCTGAGGCCGTGCTGGGGGGCAGCCCACACATTCCGTCGCTAACAGAGCATGCCCAGTAGTAATATAAAGTACAAAAACAAGGAACTTGGGCCAAAGATTTGAAAATTTCTGATTTGATTCCAACTGCACTTTGCTCTCTGTATCTCTGTCTGTCTACCTGTTGTCTACCTTCTCACTTCCCCTGTGTCTCTCTCTCCGTTTCTCTCTCTCTCTCCTCTCTCACTGCAGTATGACACTCCTGCGGCCTAACCCGGCCTGTGTGAGATTCAGTTCCATGAAGAGGTTAACTGACCTGGACAACACGTTGTATGGGTGGGAGCAGAGGCTACGGCGTTCGTTCCAGGTTTGTGAATGGGCTGCAAGCTCAAGAATATAAGAACGGGAGCCAGCCACTCGGCCCCTCAAGCCTGTCCTGCCCCAGGCCGCCAGTTCCCCACAGACTGCTTTCAACAATTAAATACCCCAGTTATCCAGTCTCCACCATCCTGTGGGGTACACCTTCATTACCCTCTCTGAGAAATCTCTGCAATCTTCATTTTTTTTAAAAGCTGCCCTGTATCCTTTAACTCTGTTCTCTCGAACAGGGCTCTCCCACCAGTGGAAACATCTCCAGACCTACTCCTCGGGACCTGACTTGTTTCAGTCAGACTGTTCCTCCTCCTCAAAAGCTCTAAGGAACACCAGTCTAGTTTGTTTAGCCGCTCATGATCACATTACACCGCATGGTAACCGTTACTGCCTTATTGCTGAAGAAATGCTAAAGATATTTGCTATGTCCCCATCAACCAGGGGTTCCTAACCTTTTTTTATGCCATGGACCAACACCATTAAGCAAAGGGCCCGTGGATGCCAGATTGGGAGCCACTGCCCATCAACCCTCACCAATTTCTATTGATGCACCATAGAAAACATCCTATCCAGCTGCCTCACAGTTTTGTACAGCAACTGCTCTGCCGTGACAGCAAGAACCCGCAGAGGGCTGTGGACTCAGCTCAGCACATCACAGAAACTAGCCCCCCCTCCATGGACTCTGTCTACACTTCTCGCTGCCTCGTAAAGCAGCCCTCATCACCAAAGACCCCACCCACCCCAGATATCCTCCCATCTCCCAGCAGGCAGAATATTCTGAAGCATGAAAGCGCGTACCAAAGGCATAGCATTTATCCCTCTGTTATAAGACTATTAAATAGTTCCTTAGTATGATAAATTGGAATTTGACCTCACAATTACCTTGTTATGATCTCCACCTTAGTGCAATTTGGGTAAATAATTTCTCTGTAGCTGTTACATGTTATTCTGCATTCTGCTATTGTTTGACCTTGTTCTACCTCAATGCACTCTGTAATGATCTGATCTGTATGAACAGTGTGCAAGACAAGTTTCCCAGTGTATCCCAGTTTGTTCGTTAAGTGCCGTGTCGTATGATGTGGGCAGTCATGGTCTTTCTGTGACCTTGATTGTTCTTGGCAGATTCTTCTACAGAAGTGATTTGCCATTGCTGCCTTCTGGGCAGTGTCTTTACAAGACAGGTGATCCCAGCCATTATCAATACTCTTTAGAGATTGTCTGCCTGGCGTCAGTGGTCACATAACCAGGACTTGTG
Source organism: Mobula hypostoma (assembly GCF_963921235.1). NCBI lineage: Eukaryota > Metazoa > Chordata > Chondrichthyes > Myliobatiformes > Myliobatidae > Mobula > Mobula hypostoma. The sequence goes on along the minus strand of NC_086104.1, from coordinate 158,019,273 downwards.
ATCTGTACCAGCTGCTCATACGACCATCCACCACCTGCTCCCATGGGTTCACATGACCCTGATTGGGGGCTAAGCAGGTGCTACTCCTTGTCCGAGGGTGACCTGCAGGTTAGCGGAGGGAAGGAGCACCTTACACCTCCTTTGGTAGAGACATATCTCCACCCCGCATGATACCAGAGACGAATCTCCACCCCTCACCCAATATCCCAGGATGACAATAATAAACCAGTTATTATAGCCATTAGTTACACAAACTAGATCACTGAATCTTTGTGTGCTGAGCTTCCCCTAGTGTGGAACCAAGCTGTCTGTCTGATGGTGTCCAGGAACCCAGCGTCCAAGGACATGGTGTTGAGACCTTGAATAAGTTCAGGCTGACTGCCGAAGGGAGGGGTCCCAACCTCAGCTGCACAGACCCCTCGGTTAATGGTACAGGGAGGTGGGTGCTAATGGGACGCACCATACTCTGGGTCACAGACCCCTCGGTTAATGGTACAGGGAGGTGGGTGCTAACGGGACCCACCATACTCTGGGTCACAGGCCCCTCGGTTAATGGTACAGGGAGGTGGGTGCTAACGGGACGCACCATACTCTGGGTCACAGGCCCCTCGGTTAATGGTACAGGGAGGTGGGTGCTAACGGGACGCACCATACTCTGGGTCACAGGCCCCTCGGTTAATGGTACAGGGAGGTGGGTGCTAACGGGACCCACCATACTCTGGGTCACAGGCCCCTCGGTTAATGGTACAGGGAGGTGGGTGCTAACGGGACCCACCATACTCTGGGTCACAGACCCCTCAGTTAATGGTACAGGGAGGTGGGTGCTAACGGGACCCACCATACTCTGGGTCACACACAGAAAATGCTGCAGCAACTCAGCAGGCCAGGCAGCATCGATGGAAAAAAGGTACAGTCGACTTCTTGGCCCGAAACGTCGACTGTACTCTTTTCCATAGGTGCTGCCTGGCCTGCTGAGTTCCTCCGGCATTTTGTGCGTGTTGCTTGGATTTCCGGCATCTGCAGATTTTCTCCTGTTTGTGACTGGATATCTGGGTGAGGTTGAATCAGAACCAGAGTTCCCCATCTTTTTTATGCCATGGATCTACACCATTGGAGGGGTCTGTGGACCCAGGTTGGGAACCCCGGAATTCGAGTAGTAGGGAACAGAACAGACCCTTCTACACTCTGCATCCACGTTGACCAATAAGCAGCAGGGAACATAGTTAGCGTAAACACTATTACAATGCGTAGCTGGCGGGCCACATACCTCGGAGAAATAAAGGCGTTATTTTCTCATTTAGAGATACTGCACAGCCGCACCACACCAGCACCCCCCAACTACTCCGATGAAACTCTAACCTAATCACGGGATAATTTACAGTGTCTGTGGAAGGAAACTAGAGGACCCACAGAGACTCCTTGGAAAGGACACTGGAATTGAACTTTGAACTCCGATTCCCCAAGCTGTAATAGCCTTGTGCTAACCGCTATCCTACATGCCCGCCCCAGCATGTAAAGTCAGCTCCAGTGGACTGGGCGAATGAGATTTACAGTGCCATCTAACGGCCAAGATGGCGGTCCTGCAACACTCTGGACAGCAAAGAGCATGCCAAGGCACGGATGAAGCCATGGTCATCCACTGCAACCAAGGGAAACCCCGGTTGTGAAGATAGTTTGAGCCACTGCACTCGGTCTTCTCCACTTTGAAAACTTTCCCATACAGATTTCCTGTCATTGTCAGATATGATGGACAACCATTACTTTACGGTGCCAGCGGTCACCAATTAGGGTTCAGGGTTCTGACCACTGCCCATAAGGAATTGATGTAGTCTCCCAGTTTCTTCCCACATTCCAAAGATGTACGGTTAGGATTAGTGAGATTTCTCCCTTCCCCATCATTCTTCTGAACTCCAGCGAGAATGGGCCCAAGTCATGAAATGCTCTTCGTACATTAACCCTTTCATTCCTGGTATCATTTCTGTGAACTTCCTCTGAACCCTCTCCAATGCCAGCACATCTTTTAGATATGGGGCCCAAAATTGCTCACAATGCTCCATTTGTGGTCTGACCAATGGGAAGAGATGTTACCTGATGAGATGTCCATCTACTGAAAATCCTTTGTTTGCTACTCAGGGCGAAACAATTTCACTCATCAGACAAGTTGATGATAACTGGCTGGAGGGGAGAATAACTGGGACCAATCGACAAGGCATCTTTCCATCAAACTATGTGCAAGTGGTGAAGTTGCCAAAGATCAAGGTCTCTAGTGAATTTTCTATTGGCCCAACATCCCCAAATCCCAATTTCCCCAACCCTTCACCAAACCCCATCAACAAGCTCCACTCTAGCACCTCAGTAAAGCTCCCATCTCAGCCCTTCTCCACCTCTCCAACCACCACCACCCAATCCTACCCCAACACCTTACCGAGATCCACCAACACCCAGTCTCACCCCAACACCTTGGCAAGATCCACCAACACCCAGTCCTACCCCAACACCTTACCAAGATCCACCAATACCCAGTCCTACCCCAGCACCTTGGCAAAATCTAGCACCACCCAGTCCTACCCCGACAACTCACCAAGATCCAGTACCAAGCTCCAACCCTACACAAGCTTAAACCAGTTCTACGACAGCCCTTTGCCAGCCACCAAAGTCCAACCTTACGTAAATGCTCCAACCCCCACAGCTCAGCCCTACATCAATGCCCCGCCAAACCCCACAGCTCAGTCCTACGCCAATGCCCCACCAACCTGCACAGCCCAATCCTATGCCAATGCCCCACCAGTCACCACAGCTCAGTCCTATGCCAATATCCTACCAACCCCCACAGCTCAGTCCTACCATAACACCTCGCCAGCCCACATAAATCTGCACTATGCCAGCATTGCACTAACCTCACCAACCCAGACATACGCCAATGATTCAGCAACCTCCCAATCCCACCAATTCCCCAACCCACTGACTCCTACAGCCCTGTCTAACCCAAAAGCCTCATCTATTCCCCAAACCCAGCCATACATCAACTCTGAAAGTAAGCCCCATCCCATTGCCACACCACTCCCTACATCCCAGTCCTATCCCACCACCATACCACCCAGACATTCCCAGATGCATGCCAAATCCTCCACTATCTCCCAAGGCCATCCCTATTCCGGCACTTCACCAAGCCTACAAATGGATTCCTCAATGACCAGGGTACCAGCCAATCAGCAGCCACTTCCAGCGTCACTCACCAATCAGCACTCAGCGTCAGTTTTGTCGGCCAACCAGCACCATCCGACTAGGTTCTTGCACTCAGCATCATCACCAGAGGCTGGCCGAAGTCCAGTAACCATGGCATCAGCATCCTACACTCAACGTCCACTCCAGGTAAGGATCTTTAACTGAAATCTTTCTACTTATTACTAAAAAGGCCCACCAAAACTCATAAACCTCACATCCCAGAAATCAATCTAACAGCAGGAAATTGTGGGGAGGTGTGGGAGCTGTAACAAGGGCAGTGGGTGTCTCTCACTGTGGACCCTTGAAGGTAGCCGTCACGGAGAAACGCCATCTGCTGGCAGAACTCAGCAGGTCAACATAGAACGCTGAACGGTCTAGCACAGGAACAAGCTCTTTAGCCCATGATGTTGTGCTGAACCATTTGAATTAGTAATCGAATGGCCAACTAAACTAATTCCTTCTGCCCACACGATGCCCATATCCTTCCGTTTTCCTTACAATCAGTGTGCCTATCTAAACATCTCTTTTAAGTCTAATGTTTCTGCCTCAGGCAGTGCATTCCAAGCACTCGCCACTCTCTGTGTGTATATATATAAAAAAACTGTCCCTCTCTTCTCCTTTGAATTTACCCCCTCTCATGCCTTCTGGTTTTAGACATTTCAACTCTTGGAAAAAGGTGTTGTCTCTCTACTCAATCTATGCCTCTCATAATCTTGTGAACTTCTATCAGATCTCCCCTCAGCCTCCACGGTTCCAGAGGAAACAACACAAGTTTATGCAACTTGTTATAGCACATGCCGTCTAATCTAGGCAACATCCTTGTAAACCTCTTCTACACCCTCCCGAAAGCTTCCTATAATGGGCCAACCAGAGCTGTATGGCCAAGCAGCGTCTGTAGGGGGAGAGGAATTGTCAACTTTTCAGGTTGAAACTCTACCTCAGGATGGCATCAGGGTTTTGACTTGAAATGTCAGCAATTCCTCTCTCCCCGCCCCCCAGCAGATGCTGCCCAACCCGCAGAGTCCCTCCAGAAGATGGTGTTGCCCTGGATTCCAGTTTGTTAACTCTCCTGTATCTCCAGATACAGACCATCGCATCCCACAACCCTTCAACACAACTTAGCTGTAAACATGGCACATGTGATGGGGTTCAGGCCCAGTATTTCGGAGCAGTGGTGAACCACTCTAGTGCCAGTGACACCCATGGGTGCTGGGTGCTCTCTCTCCAGACACACATGGCCAGAGGGGCTAGGTGACTCTCTCTTCCTTGTTTGCTAAATAAAGATTAGCTTTATTTGTCACATGTACATTTAAATAGAAATGCACCATTTTGTATCAACGACTAATAGTCATAGTCATACTTTATTGATTCCGGGGGAAATTGGTTTTCGTTACAGTTGCACCATAAATAATAAATAGTAATAGAACCATAAATAATTAAATAGTAATATGTAAATTATGCCAGTAAATTATGAAATAAGTCCAGGACCAGCCTATCTGCTCAGGGTGTCTGACCCTCCAAGGGAGGAGTTGTAAAGTTTGATGGCCACAGGCAGGAATGACTTCCTCTGTGTTGCCTCTCGGTGAAATGAGTCTCCGGCTGAATGTACTCCTGTGCCCACCCAGTACATTATGTAGTGGATGGGAGACATTGACCAAGATGGCATGCAACTTGGACAGCATCCTCTTTTCAGACACCACCGTGAGAGAGTCCAGTTCCATCCCCACAACATCACTGGCCTTACGAATGAGTTTGTTGATTCTGTTGGTGTCTGCTACCCTCAGCCTACTGCCCCAGCACACAACAGCAAACATGATAGCACTGGCCACCACAGACTCGTAGAACATCCTCAGCATCGTCCGGCAGATGTTAAAGGACCTCAGTCTCCTCAGGAAATAGAGACGGCTCTGACCCTTCTTGTAGACAGCCTCAGTGTTTGTAGACCAGTCCAATTTATTGTCAACTCGTATCCCCAATATAATACAATCCAAGAATGCGCTGGGGGCAACCCACAAGTGTTGCCTTGCTTCTGGCGCCAATATAGCATGCCCACAACTCACTAACCCTAACCCTGGAACGTGGGAGGAAACTGGAGCACCTGGAGGAAACTCGCATGGTTCCGGGGAGAACATACAGGCAGGGGTGGGAATTGAATCCTGATTGTTGGAGTTACACCAACCGCTTCACTACCACGCCGCCCCTCTCCTCTACACCATCCATGGACAGATGGGAGGAAGTGTTGAGAGGTTGGGTGGAATGCAGACGGTGTTGGCAATTCCCAGAAGCAGAGGCTGGCACCGGTAGGGAATTCTGTCCCGTTATCATGAAAAGCGCACTCTGGGCCTTGTCCCGCCAGCCTGCATCACGTGGTCACTTCCTCTGTCCCCTCCTGGCGTAACACCTCTTCTCTGCTCCTTGAACAGTGCCAGCTGCCCTCTGACCCCAAACCGCAGGCAAGCACAACGTCCACCCAACCAACTGGAAGCACGATGGTGTTGCCAACTGCCGGTGTCAGCTGGAGCACGTGAGTAATCACCTCATTCAAACACCTCCTGTGGGACGGGCTGGAAAGTGTCCCTGCTGAGATCTGGTGCAGAAACCACAAAGGGCTCAGGACTGACAACTGCCTGGCGATCATGTAATTCAGGGGAGGATCTGAGGCTGGGCAGTCCCTGAGAGGGAGCCTCGGAGAGGGGGGATTCCTAATCAATAGGGCAGGATAGGATTGGAGCAATACGCATAAAATGCTGGAGGAACTCAGAGGCCAGGCAACATCTTTGGAAAAGAGTACAGTCGACATTTCGGACTAAGACCCTTCAGCAGGACCTGATGTGTGTGTTGTTTAGATTTCCAGCATCTGCAGATTTTTGTGATAGGATAGGATTGGATTCCACTAGGCCATTAGACATAGAATTCGGCCATTCAGCCCATCGAGTCTGCTCCACCATTCCATCATGGCTGATTTACTATCCCTATCAACCCCATTCTCCTGCCTTCTCCCCATAATCTTTAACACCCTTACTAATCAGGAACCTATAAACCTCTGTTTTAAATATACCTGATAACTAGGCTCCTACAGCTGTCTGTGGCAATGAATTCCACAGATTCACCACCCTCTGGCTAAAGAAATTCCTCCTCATCTTTGTTCTAAAGGGACATCCTTCTGTTCTGAGGTTGTGTCCTCTGGTCCTAGACTCTCCCAATATTGGAAACATCCTCTCTATGTCCACTCTCTCTAGGCCTTTCAATAGGTTTAAATAAGATCCCCACTTATTCTTCGAAACTCCAGTGAGTACAGGTCCAGAGCCATCAGAAGCTCTTCATATGTTCTTTCTTTTTTCTTTTTAAATCTTTTTATTGAGTAAGTATACAAAAAAGGTAAGCCATATAAACATTAATACAATGTTAAAGTATAATAAAATTCCAAAAGGTATCAATACCAAAAAAAAATACTACAAACAATGTAATTTAAACATAAGAAACCAAGATAACATAATAGTATACTAAATTTTATATATATCAATGGAAAAAAAGAAAAAAAAAACCCCCAAAAAAAACCCACCGTGCAACTAACTAAAAGCAAAGCAAAGCAATGGGCTAACTTGAAACCAAACAGAGTTAAACTTAAAATCATGTCCTCAATCCCGACCTCCATTAAAAACAGTGAAAAAAAAAACAAGGATAAATATTACATTAAATGAAAATATCGAATAAAAGGTCCCCAAATCTGTTCAAATTTAAATGAAGAATCATAAAGGTTACTTCTAATTTTCTCCAAATTCAAACATAAAATCGTCTGAGAAAACCAAAAAAAGGTAGTTGGAGCATTAAGCTCTTTCCAATGTTGTAAAATACATCCTTTCGCCATTAAAGTAAGAAATGCAATCATTCTACGGGCTGAAGGGGAAAGATTACTAGAAATTTTAGGTAGTCCAAAGATAGCAGTAATAGGGTGAGGAGAGATATCTATATTTAATACCTTAGAAATAATATTAAAAATATCTCTCCAAAAAGTTTCCAAAGTAGGGCAAGACCAAAACATATGAGTTAAAGAGGCTATCCGCCCCGAACATCTATCACAGAAAGGATTAATATGCGAGTAAAAACGCGCTAACTTATCTTTGGACATATGTGCTCTATTAAACACTTTAAATTGAATTAGGGAATGTTTAGCACAAATAGAGGAAGTATTAACTAATTGTAAAATCTGCCCCCAATCATCCACAGAAATGGTAAGCCCCAATTCCTGTTCCCAATCTACCCTAATCTTATCAAATGGAGCTTTCCTAAGTTTCATAATAATATTATAAATCATAGCCGATGCACCTTTCTGACATGGATTGAGGTTAATTATCGAATCTAAAATATATGTAGGAGGAAGCATTGGAAAGGAAGAAAGTATAGTACTTAGGAAATTTCTAACTTGTAAATATCTAAAAAAATGTATTCTTGATAAGTTATATTTATTAGATAATTGTTCAAAAGACATAAGGGAACCATCTAAAAATAAATCCAAAAACCGTAAAATACCCTTAGTCTTCCAAGTTTGAAAAGCGCGATCCGTAAAAGAGGGAGGAAAAAATATGTTACCTAAAATAGGAATCGCTAACCCGAAAGATCAGAAAATTTTCTGAATTGAAACCAAATGCGCAAAGCATATTTAACTATCGGGTTAGAGACCTGCTTAAGGCGTTTCGAATCAAAAGGGAGAGAGGAGCCTAAAATAGAGCCAAGTGTATAACCCTGAACAGATTGTAATTCCAATGCTACCCATTTAGGAATAGATAGTATGTCCTGGTCAAGTAACCAAAATTTCATATGTCGAATATTAATAGCCCAATAATAGAATCTAAAGTTAGGTAATGCTAAACCTCCATCTCTCTTAGCTTTCTGTAAATGTATTTTACCCAGTCTCGGATTCTTATTCTGCCAAATAAATGAAGAAATTTTAGAGTCAACTTTATCAAAGAAAGATTTTGGAACAAAAATTGGTAATGCCTGAAACACATATAAAAATTTTGGCAAAAAAGACATCTTAACTGCATTAATACGACCAATCAAAGTTAAATATAAGGGAAACCATTTAGATGAAAGTTGAGTAATATGGTCTATTAATGGTAAAAAGTTAGTCTTAAATAAATCTTTGTAATTACAAGTAATTTTAATCCCAAGATATGAAAAATAATTATTAATCAATTTAAATGGAAATTTATAATATAAGGGAAGATGTTTATTAATCGGAAAAAGTTCACTCTTACTAAGATTTAATTTATAACCTGAGAAAAAACCAAATTGTGCTAATAACTCTAAAACAGCAGGAATGGATTTCTCAGGATTAGAAATATATAAAAGTAAATCATCAGCATAGAGTGATAATTTATGGGACTTTAATCCCCGAGTTATCCCAGTAATATTTGAAGATTCTCGAATAGCAATTGCAAGAGGTTCTAATGCAATATCAAATAATAGGGGACTAAGAGGACAGCCTTGTCGAGTACCTCGAAAGAGAGGAAAAAAAGGTGAGTTTAAAGAGTTAGTACGAACCGAGGCTACAGGGGAATGATATAACAGTTTAATCCAGGATATAAATTTCAAGCTAAAATTAAACATTTCAAGCACCTTAAATAAATAAGGCCATTCTACTCTATCAAAAGCTTTCTCGGCATCTAAAGAAATAACACACTCAGGAACATTTTGTGAGGGAGTATAAACGATATTTAACAATGTACGAATATTATAAAAAGAGTAACGACCTTTAATAAAACCCGTTTGGTCTTCCGAAATAATAGAAGGAAGTACTTTTTCTAGTCTATTTGCTAATAACTTAGAAAAAACTTTAGAATCAACATTTAATAAAGATATTGGTCTATAAGATGCACATTGAGCAGGGTCTTTATCCTTCTTTAGTATTAGAGAAATTGATGCTCTATTAAAAGATTCAGGAAGTTTACCAAGTTTCAGAGAAGCCTCAAAAACCCTACAGAGCCAAGGAATCAATAAAGAAGCAAAACGTTTATAAAATTCAACGGTAAACCCATCCGGGCCAGGAGCTTTCCCCAGATTCATAGAAAAAATAACATTCTTAATCTCATCCATTGTAATGGAAGTATCTAATAAAGAAGACATATCCTGTAAAATCTGAGGGAAGTCTAACTTATCTAAAAAATCATTCATATATTTAGAATCTCGAGGAGACTCTGATTGATATAAAGAAGAATAAAAATCACAAAAGGTTTGATTAATCCCCACATGATCCAGTATCAATCGATCATTTTGGTTATAAATCTGATTGATTTGAGATTTAACATAATTAGATTTCAATTGATTAGCCAGCAGCTTGCCAATTTTGTCACTGTGAACATAAAAGTCACTTCTTGTTTTCTTTAATTGGTTTACAATCGAGGACGAGAGTAGTAAACTGTGTTCCATTTGAAGTTCAGTTCTTTGTTTGTATAACTCCTCAGAAGGAGCCATAACATATTTCTTATCAATTTCTTTAATCTTGTCCACAATTGCCATCTCCTCCTGCTTCTGTTTCTTCCTCAAAGCAGCAGAATACGAAATAATCTGACCCCGAATATAGGCTTTAAAAGTGTCCCAAAGAGTGTTAACCGAAATATCTTCTGTATGGTTAATTGTAAAAAAAAGCTCAATCTGTTCATTCATAAAATTAACAAAGTCCGAGTCCTGAAGCAACAGCGAATTAAAACGCCATTGTCTATTATTTGGTATATTGGCCATAATTTTAATAGAAAGCTTAAGTGGAGCATGATCCGAAATGGTTATAGAATCATAATCACATTTAATCACTGAAGGAATAAGACGAGAATCAATAAAAAAATAATCAATTCTTGAATAGGAATGATGAACATGTGAAAAGAAGGAAAAATCTTTTTCCTGAGGATGCAGAAAACGCCAAATGTCCGTCGACCCAGAATCAGAAAGGAAAAAATTAATCAAATTTGCAGATTTATTAGGTAAGGTCCGTAAAGGAGCCGAACGGTCCAAAGCTGGAGACAAACAGGTATTAAGATCTCCGCCCCAGATCAATGAAAACTCGTTCAAATTCGGAAACTGATTAAACAATGATTTATAAAATTCCGGACAATCCATATTAGGAGCATAAACATTAACCAAAACTACTTTTTTATTAAATAGTAAACCACTAACCAATAAAAATCTACCATTCGGATCAGAAATAATATCCTGTTGTATAAAAGTAACTGAGGAATCTATAAAAATAGAGACGCCTCGAATCTTAGCATTGGAGTTCGAATGAAATTGTTGTCCCTTCCAGAATTTAAAAAAACGTAGTCTGTCCCCCCTCCGTACATGGGTCTCTTGTAAAAATAAAATTTGTGCTTTAAGTCTCCGGAACACTTTAAAAACTTTTTTTCTTTTAATAGGATGATTAAGACCGTTAGTATTCCAGGAGACAAAATTAATAATAGACTCCATAAATCCTAAAGTCAACCCACAACAAGGAGGATTGACGATAGGCTCGACCCACAAACCCGGAGAGGAAACAGAACATACGAAAGATACCGGGAAAAAGGACGCAACCAGTACTTCAATAATGTATATAGCCCAAAGAGAAACAAACTAAAACGTGAAGCCCCTCCCACCACCGCCCCTCCCACCACCCCCCCGCCCCAAGACCCCAAGGCAAAATCTAAAGCAGACCTGCCCGAAAGAAGCAAGCGCTAAAACTACCCCCATGACTTCCGGTATATGCTCCCTAAAAAAAAAGGTATAAATATGAAAAAGATCAGCTAATTGTAAAACAGTAAAAAAGTAAAAAAAAGGTAGCTCAATTAAAACACACACACAACAGAACAAAAGCCAGAAAATATATATTAAAAAAAAACCACAATAAACCCCAAACCCATGAATAAACACAGCAACAAGAAAAAATAAGATTATTGACATAAAGTGGTTATAAAAAACAAAACAGAATAAAATTTTAAAAAACTACAAAATTTAAGGCCACACAGGAAATACGTAAGATGACAAAAAGGAAGTAACCACCCAGAATCCCCTGGAAAAAGAAAGAAATGATGCAGTTGAAAAGAAAGTTTAGCAACCATATTAAGAAATCAAAAATAAACTTTTCTGCCCAAATAGGGCACGAAAAAGTTAAAACCAACCAATTCACAGCCTCCGATCAACGGAGATAATTAAAAAAAATAGCAATTAAGATGTTGAAGGTGAAAATTGATCCAGATAACTCTGGGCATCCGATGGAGAATCAAAAAAACGAAGGACTCCATCTGACATGCGAATCCTTAGACGTGCAGGGTACAGCAATGCTGGTCTTAAATCCATCTTATAGAATTCCGACATCACAGATCTGTAGCGAACCCGTTGGTCCCAGATTGGTTTACTGAAATCTTCCACGAATCGGAACCTAAGATCCGAAAAATCAATGAAACCTTTAGATCGAGCGAATCGAAACAGTCTCTCCTTGTCTTGAAAGTAATGAAAACGTAAGATAACATGCCTAGGTCTATCTGACCTAGACGAGTATGATGGGATTCTGTGAACACGATCCAGTAGCGGTGGTTGGTCAGGAAATACAGTAGGGAATGCATCTTTTAAAAGTTGAGAAAAATACTTCATGGGGTTGTTAGATTCCACAGCTTCCCGCACCCCAATCATTCGTAAATTCTGCCGTCGCATTCTAGATTCCAAGTCAGAGTTTTTAAAAGTCAGAAAGTCAAGTTTCTTCTTCATTACATTAATTGTTTCTTCGATTTTCCCCATCTTAAGCTCACTTTGTTGCGCGAATTTTTGAAGATCAGATATAGCCGACTGATGTTCCGCAATAAATGTTTGCATCTTATCAATTGAATCGGCAATTTTCTGGAGATTAATTGAGATTTCCGTATGAATCAGGTCTTTAACAGAGTCTGCAATTTCCGTACGAATCATCTCCCTAACAGAGGTTGAAATTTCCCTCTGAATTAACTCCGATATAGCTTTCAAAGTCACCGGTGATTCAGTCAGGGGGAGATCCGTACCTTTCGGTTTAACCGGAGGTTTACCATCCTTGCCGTTTTTCCCGTTCTTAGACATAGCAGATCTAAGTTTCATCCAGTTGTCGGAGAATTCAGTTTAATTCAAAGTATTGTAAGAGTTGATGCCTTAATGGTTAATTAAAGTATAGCTGACCATAGAGAAAAAAAACTCAGAGGTAATGGAGCGAGTCAAGAACGCGACTTCACTCCATGAGCGCTACCGGAAGTCCCCCGCTCTTCATATGTTAAACCTTTAGTTCTAAGGATCATTCTCTTGAACCTCCTCTAGACTCTCTCTAATGCCAGCACATCTTTTGGAACCATATTGGGCCCATAACTACTTACAACACTCCAAGTGTGGTCTGACAAATGCCTTACAGTCACGCCATTATATTCTTGTCCTTTCGAAATGAATGCTAACATTGCATTTGTCTTCCTTACCACCAGCTCAACCTGCAAGTTAACCTTTAGGGAATCCTGCACAAGGACTCCCAAGTCCTTTTGCAATTCCAGTTTCTGAATTTGCTCCCCCCCCCCCCGTTAGAGAATAGTCTATGCTTTTATTCCTTCTGCCAAGGTGCATGACAATACACTTCCTTCTGCTCTATTCCATCAGACACTTCTTTGCCCACTCTCCCAGTCTGTCCAAGTCCTTCTGCAGACTCCCTGCTTCCTCAATACTACCTGCCCCTCCGTTTATCATGAACAAACCTGGCCACAAAGACATCAATTCCGTCATCCAAATCATTGATACATAATTTGAAAAGAAGTGGTCCCAATATTGATTCCTGCAGGCAACCAGAAAAGGTCCCTTTTATTTCCACTCTTTCCCTCCTGTCAGTCAGCCAATCTTCTATCCATACTAGTGTCTTTCCTGTAACACCATGGGCTCTTATCCTGCTAAGCAGCCTCATGAGTGGCACCTTGTCAAAGGCTTTCAGAAAATCCAAGTAAATAACATTCACTGACTCTCCTTTGTTTATCCTGCCTGTAATTTCCTCCAAGCATTCCAACAGATTTATCAGGCAAGATTTCCCCTGAAGGAAACCATGCTGACTTTGGCCTGCTTTGCCGTGTGCCTCCAAGTTCCCAGAAACCTCATCCTTAATAATGGATTCCAACATCTTCCCAACCACTGAAGTCAGGCTAACTGGCCTCTAGTTTCCTTTCTTCAGCCTCCCTTCCTTCTTAAAGAGTGGAGAGACATCTACTATTAGTCACCGGTAGCCAACTAGAAAAGGCCCCATTCATTCCCACTCTTCACCTTCTGTCAGTCAGCCAATCTTCAGTATGACCCCGAGGAGGGGTTCTGGGGGTTCTGATGTTGGGGTTCCAGGTATCGAGGGAGGGACGGTGAGTGAGGGTTGGTGGAATGCCTGTCAGGGGTACTGGGTCTCATGTTGACCCTGTTGCTGTTACAGGTATCGGGCACTGTACAGCTACCAGCCGCGGAACTCGGACGAGCTGGAGCTGAGGGAGGGAGACCTGGTGCATGTCCTGGAGAAGTGTGACGACGGCTGGTTCGTAGGTAAAGGGTGTGACTGTGTCTGCGTTAGGACTACAGCCCCAAACCAAACTCATTTTCATTCGCTCACTGGACCTTTCCACTTCTCCCCAACACAGGGACGTCTGGACGGACTAACGGCTTCGGAACATTCCCTGGGAACTACGTACAGCCAATGTGACCTTCCGCCATTGGCTACTGGACGTCTGGGAAACAGACTGGGCTCTCAATCTGTCTTGTCGGTTACCCCCCCACACGCTTGCGCGCTCTCTCTCCCTCCCTCCAGTCTGCTCCTATCTCTTATATATTTTTTTCTTTTATCTGTAATCTTTTTAACACCATTCTCCCTCTCATTCTCCTCCTCTGTATGTTTTTATCTCTCTCTGTCTCCACCCTGCACCTTCCGACCTGCCCCTCTTCTTCCTTTCTTCAGTAGTGAGCTTCTTCACCTGCGACCTCCGTCCCAACCTGGCCTCACCCCCCCCCCCAACCCCCAGAGTGGACACAGCAGCCTTACCCGGTTGCCCTAAATCCCCCTGTTGATGCAGGCTGTGGGAGATGGGACTGCGGTGGGTGGGGGGGGGGTGGAATCAGAGGTTTCGTGTGGTGTGAAACTCCGCCAAACACCCACCAATTCTCAGCCCTCTTTCCTGTCACAGTCTCGGCTGGTAACCCTTGCTTGGGAACAACAGGCTCCATCCTGTGTGGGTGTGCATGTACCTGAACCAGCGCTGGGCTGTAAAATTTCTGCTGCTTTTCAATAAAACAAGATCAGAATCAAACTCTTCCCTCTCGTCAGTAACAAGGTGAGCTGCCTACGTTTACAGCAAAGCCTCGTGCGAACGGTCAGGGTCCCCGCAACACCGTGGTCTCAACAAACCGTGTGGGGACAGCAGAATTCCCAAAGTTTTCAGCCAGGGGAGGGCCTGGAGCACCATCAGTGAAGGAGATTTTAAGAACACAGAACAGTACAGGCCCTTTGGCCCACAATGTTGTGTTGATCTTTCAATCTAACCTTTCCCTCACACAATAGCAGGAGGGAGAATTTTGAAGAATATTTTGTAATGTTGATGGCTGTTCAGCCCATCGAATCAGCCCCATCAGTCTCCTTGCCCCTCTCATTTCACTGGATGCCCACAAGCCCATATATACCCATTTGTTTTTACCAGTGATCAACATTACGGGGCAATTTGCAGCCACAATTAACTTTCGTACACACCGTTGGAACGTGGGATGAAACCGAAGTATCTGGGAGAAGCCAGCGTGGTCACAGGGAGAATGTAGCAACGGTCCCTGATGCTGAAAGGAATGGCTCTATCCACTATACCACTAGGCTGAGGTGGGGGAATTGGCTCATGAGCTGAGGGTACAGTTGTCAGTGGAGGGAGCAGTCTGAAGGTGTGGGGGAGTCCGATGAAGATTGAGCACGGGGCGGGGGCGGCTGAGAGCGATGGTGGTCCAGATAGTTGAGATATTGCCTGCATGACTGTTAAATGAAGCCTGTGAACCAAGAGGAGATGAGGAAACTTCCTGCCCAAAGAGGGTGGGTGGGAGGTGGGGGCAGACTCTGTCAATGGTGTAAGGCCCTTCCCTGTCCAAGCACAGCTGTACGGCAGGATTGTGGAGTGGAGATACAGTGCGTTCTGAGGTGCAAGGTGCTCCTTCCCTCTGCTAGCCTGCAGGCCACCCTTGGACAAGGTGTTGCCACCCCCCCCCACCCCCACACGAAGCCATGAGAGCCGGCGGTGGATGGTTGCATACAAGACCATAAGATATAGGAGCAGAACCATTTGGCCCATCGAGTCTGGTCTGCCATTTCATTGTAGCGAATCCAATTTTCCTCTCAGCCCCAATCTCCTGCCTTCCCCGTATCCCTTCATGCCCCGACCAATCAAGAATCTATCAACCTCTCCCTTAAATATACATAAATACTTGGCCCCCACAGCTGCCTGTGGCAAAGAATTCCACAGGTTCACCACTCTCTGGCTAAAGAAATTCCTCCTCATCTCTGTTCTAAAAGTACACCCCTCTATTCTGAGGCTGTGTCCTCTGGTCTTAGATTCTCCCACCATAGGAAACTTCCTCTCCACATCCACTCTATCAAGGTCTTTCACCATTCGACAGGTTTCATGAGGCCCCCTGGTGAATACAGGCCCAGAGCCATCAAATGCTCTTCATATGACAAGCTATTCAATACTAGAATCATTTTTGTGAACCTCCTTTGAACCCTCTCCAATTTCACATCCTTTCTAAGAGAAAGCACCCAAACCTGCTCACAATACTCCATATGAGGCCTCACCAGCACTTTATAAAGTTCCAATATTATATCCTTGTTTTTATATTCTAGTCCTCTTGAAATTTGCCTTCCTCACCACGAACTCAACCTGCAAATCAACCTTTAGGGAATCCTGCACAAGGACTCCCAAATCCTTCTGCATCTGTTTTTTATATTTTCTCTCCATTTAGAAAATAGTTAACTCTTTCATTTCTTCTACCAGTGCATGACCATACGCTTCCCAACAATGTATTCCATCTGCCATTCTTTTGCCCATTCTTGTCTAAGTCCTTCTGTAGCTTCTCTACTTCCTCAAAACTAACTGCCCCTCCACCTATCTTTATATTGTCTGCAAACTTTGTAACAAAGACATTAATTCCAGTATCCAAATCATTGATATGTAACGTAAAAAGAATTGGTCCCAGCACAGACCCCTGTGGAACACCACTAGTCACTGGCAGCCAACCAAAAAAGGCTCCTTTCATTCATCTTTCCTGTAATACCATGGGCTCTTAGCTTCTTAAGCAGCCTCAACTTTGGCACCTTGTTAAAGGCCTTCTGAAAATTAGAGTACACAACATCAACTGATTCTCCATTGTCTGTCCTGTTTGTTACTTCTTTGAAGAATTCCAACATTATGTGCCGTGTCACATGACGTGGACGATCATGGTCTTTCCATAACCATCATTGTTCTTGGCAGATTTTTCTACAGAAGTGGTTTGCCATTGCCACCTCCTGGGCAGTGTCTTTACACGATGGGTGACCCCAGCCATGAGGAAACCATGCTGACTACTGCCTATTTTATCATGTGCCTCCAAATACCCTGAGACCTCACCCTTAATAATCAACTCCAACATCTTCCCAACCACTGAGGTCAGATTAACTGGCCTATAGTTTCCTTTCTTCTGCCTCTCTCCCTTCTTGAGGAGTGAAGTGACACTGCAATTTTCTAGTCTTCTGGAACCATTCCAGAATCTAGTGATTCTTGAAAGATCATTACTAATGCCTCCACAATCTCTTCATCTTCAGACCTTACAGTTTTCCAAGAAGTTTCTCTCTAGTTATGGTAACTTCACACACTTCAGGATGCCTGACACCTGGACCTTCCAACATACTGCTAGTGTCTTCCACAGTGAAGACTGATGCAAAATACTTATTCAGTTTGTCTGCTACTTCATTGTCCCCAATCACTACCTCTCCAGCATCCTTTTCCAATATCCACTTTCACCTCTCTTTTACACTTTATATCACAAGTCCTGGTTATGCGACCACTGACGCTGGCAGTCAAATCTGAAGAGTATTGATAATGGCTGGGGTCACCCATCGTGTAAAGACACTGCCCAGAAGGTGGCAATGGCAAACCACTTCTGTAGAAAAATCTGCCAAGAACAATGATGGTCAGGGAAAGACCATGATTGCCCATGTGATACGACACGGCGCAGAATGATGATGACGATGACTGCAGGAGGTCCCTGCAACTACACACCATCTGGGGGCATCCGCAGGCTAGAAAGGGCAGCTCAGACATTGAGGGAGGGAGGGAGAGAGAGTGTGAGGCAGAGAAATACACAGACTGTGAGGAGAGAGGTAGAAATATGAGAGTGAGAGAGAGAGGGTCTGTGAGAGGGGGAGGGTGAGTGATGGAGGGGCTGAGAGAGAGGGTGTGAGAAAGAACTGTCAGCAGACTGAGGGAGGAACGGGAGGGAGACCTGTGCTGAGACTCCCAAGTTATTGTTGGACCGGGATGGTGAGGCACTGACTGCCCCAACCACAGGGTTCCTGTGTGTGGCTCTGACATTGTGATGCTGAGGCCTTGTGGAGATGGTAGGATGTGGGGGCATCAAATAATCAACTTTATTCACCACATACACTCAAAGGCCACTTCATTCGGTACCTCCTGTCTCTAATGGAGTGGCCACTGAGTGTAAGTCTGTGGTCTTCCGCTGCTGCAGCCCGTCCACTTCAATGTCTGACATGTGTATTCAGAGATGCTGTTCTGCACACCACTGTTGTAACACGTGGTTATTTGAGTTACTGTCACCTTCCTGTCAGCTTGAACCAGTCTGGCTATTTTCCTCCTCCTCGCTCACTAACCCAAGGCATTTTCACCCCCCACAGAACTGGCACTTACTAGATGTTTTTGTTTCTTGTTTTTCCATACCATTTGCTGTGAACTCTAACAACAGGAATTCTGCAGGAATTCAGGACAGTCCTGACGAAGGGTCTCGGCCTGAAACGTCGACTGCGCCTCTTCCTATAGATGCTGCCTGGCCTGCTGCGTTCACCAGCAACTTTGATGTGTGTTGCTGTGAACTCTGTTGTGCATGAAAATCCTAGGAGATCAGCAGTTTCTGAGATACTCAAACCACCCCATCTGGCACCAACAATCAAAGTCACTCAGATCACATTTTTTCCCCCATTCTGATGCCTGGTCTGAACAACAACTGACCATGTCTATATGCTTACACGTTTGGAATTTGCCGTGATATGCAAACTCAGAGTCATGAAACACTACAGCACGGAAACAGGCCTTTTGGCCCATCTAATCCATGCTGAACCATTATTCTGCCTAGTCCCATTGAGCTGCACACAGACCATCACCCTCATACCCCTCCCATCCATGTACTTATCTAAAATTCACTTAAATGTTGACATCGAACGCACATCTAGAACGGGCCAGATTGAGGCTCGAAATGTCAACAATTCCATCCCCCCTACACAGATGATGTTCGACATGCTGAGTCCCTTCCACAGATTGTGTCACTCCCTTATGTGCAGGTTGGTTTGGGGTGGCATCATAACTGTGTCTCAATCCTGGAACACCTCAACCAACCCTCCTGTATCCTGGCCCCTGACCTCAATCCATCAGCAGCCCAGCTCTGGCGTGGAGAGGGACTGTGGACGCTGAGGTGAAACTCCCTGTGAGACAGGAGGGAGGTCTGCTCCGTGAGCTGTGCAGGGATGTTACGTCAGATGATGCGGCCTTCTGGCGCCAATCGCAGAGAGATTCTCAGCTTCCTGTGTTTCTATTCCCTTTGACTGGTGAGGTGTACACCTCCCTGCCACAGCACCGAGGATGGGCTGCTACAACAGTCAGGGAGCCCCGACTATCTCACAGCCAGTGAAGTACAGTACATCTCAGGTGCAGTCACCGTAGGAGTGGGAAAATTGCAACCGTCACTCCACTCTTTGAGGAGGGAAGCAAAAGACTATTGAAGACTAGAGACTATTTGCGAAAGAACATTGAACTCATTGCCACAGTCGGCTGTGGAGGCCAAGTCATTAGGTTTATTTAAAGCAGAGGTTGATAGGTTCTTAATTAGAAAGGGCATCAAAAGTTACGGGGAGAAGGAAGGAGAATGGGGTTAAGAGGGATAATAAGTCAGCCATGATGGAATGGCAGAGCAGACTCGATGGGCCAAATGGCCCAATTTCACTCCTTTGACTTATGGTCTAGGAAGCACGGCAGGCAATTTGTACACAACAGGATCTCACGGAGACATACCAATTATAATCTTAGTGATAGAATGACAGATCCTTACAACATAAAACAAGCAGGCCTTTCAGCCCATCGAGTCCATGCTGAACAACTAGGATCATTAAGACTGATCCCATTTCATTCCCCCACCCCCTGTCTCTCCCCTCATCCTGCACCCCCGGACTGGGGGTGACTTACAGCTGCCAATTAGCACATATCGTCAGGATGTGGGAGGAGACTGGAGCACTGGGTGGAAACCCACACGTCGTCACAGTGAAAACGGACAGCGTCAAAGGCTGGGATCGAACCGGTGTCTCTGGAGCTGTGACGCTGCGGCTCCACCAGCCGTGCCACTGTGTCTGTCCGAGGACTCTCCGTCGGCTTCTGTCAGAGCAACGCAGCTTTGTCCCCTTGCTGTCTCAGCGTGAGCTCTCTCCACACACAAGCCCAGGGCCTCGTGCTTTCTCCTCACTTGCACACGGCAGCAGCTGTCTGGACTGCATGTAAAATAAGGTTCATACTGCATCGTGATACGAGTGAAAAGAAACCATAAAGCCCTTAATGCTGCTACGCAACTCAATAAGGTGGTTAGGGAGGAGTTTGGTGTTTTATCTATTTGTTTATTGAGATACAGTGCAGAAAAGGCTCGAGCTGCACTACCCAGCAATCCCCCAACCTAACTCTAGCCTAATCACCGGACAATTTACAGTGAACAATTCACCTACCAACTGGTACATCTTGAATTGAATTGACTTTATTTCTTACATCCTTCACATACATGAGGGAAAAAATCTTTACGTTACATGTCTGTCTGAATGTGCACCTTATAGTAATTTGTAATAAATAGTACGTACAACAGAACAGTCAATATAGCATAGAAATACAATCGTGTCAGTGGGAATTAACCAGTCCAATGGCCTGGTGGAAGAAGCTGTCCCAGAGCCCGTTGGTCCTGGCTTTTATGCTGCGGTACCGTTTCCCAGATGGTAACAGCGGAACAGTTTGTTGTTGGGGTGACTTGGGTCCCCAATGATCATTTGGGCCCTTTTTACACACCCATCCTTGTGAATGTCCTGAATCATGGGAAGTTCACAACTACAGATGCGCTGGGCTGTCCGCACCACTCTCTGCAGAGTCCTGTGATTGAGGGAGGTACAGTTCCCATACCAGGCAGTGATGCAGTCAGTCAGAATGCTCTTAATTTGTGAAGAAAGTTCTTAGGATCTGGGGACTCATGCCAAACTTCTTCAACCGTCTGAGGTGAAAGAGGCGCTGTTGTGCTTTTTTCACCACACAGCCGGTAGGTACAGACCAAGTGAGGAATTTAAAGCTGTTCACCCTCTCAATCCCAGATCCATTGATGTCAATAGGGTGAGCCTGTCTCCATTTCTCCTGTAATCTACAACCAGCTCTGGACTGTAGGAGGAAAGCAGTGCACCCAGAGGAAACCCACATACTAACAGGGAGAATGTACAAATCCTTTACAGGCAGCAGTGGGGATTGAACCCCATTCACTGGTTCTACGTGCTGGCATTTATTAGTCAGGAGACTGAGTTGAAGAACTGTGAGGTAATGCTGTAGCTCTATCAAACCCTGGTTAGACCTCACTGGGATTACTGTATTCAGTTCTGGTCACCTCATTATAGGAAGGATGCTGACACTTTGGAGATGGCTCAGAGGAGATTTAACAGCCTTCTGCCTAGATTAGAGAGCATGTTTTAAGAGGATAGGTTGAGTGAACTAAGGCTTTTCTCTTTGGAGTGAAGGAAGATGAGAGGTGACTTGACAGAGGTGTAAAAGATGATAAGAAGCATAGAAAGAGTGCCAGCCAGAGACTTTTTCCCAGGGCAGAAATGACTAATATGAGGGGGATCATTTTAAGGCGATTAGAGGAAAGTATAGGGGGGATGTCACAGGTAGTTTTTTTTTGTAAGAACACAGGAGTGGTGGGTGTGTGGAACACACTGCTAGGAGTGTACAGGATGATAAGAGGCATAGATTGAGTGGAGAGCCAAAGACTATTTCCCTGGGCAGAATTGGCTAATGTGAGGGGGCATAATTTTAACGTGGAAATTATGGTAGAAAGTGTTAGGGAGATGTCAGAGGGAGTTCTTTTTTTATACACAGAGTGGTGGGTGTGTGGAACACGCTGCTGGAGGCAGATACATTAGAGCAGGGACTCCCACCCTGGGTCCATGGACTACTCGGTTAATGGTAGGGGTCCATCCTGGGTCCATGGACCGTTTGGTTAATGGTAGGGGTCCATGGCATCAAAAAGGTTGGAACCCCTGCATTAGAGGAATTCAAGATAGTTACCCCTCCATTTTCCTTTCATTTATGTGCCTATGTGGGAGGGAAGGGTTAGATTGACTCTGGAGTAGGTTAAAAGGTCAGTACAACATCCTGGGCTGAAGGACCTGTACTGTGCTGTACTGTTTGATGTTTCAACAAGAGGCACCAGCTTTGCCTTGGAAGTCATTGACTGGACAACACGGTCAAAAGGGAATGGGAGAAGTTTCACAGGGGATCAGAACGAAGTACTTTGATAAAAAAAAATTGACTTTGAACTCCAATCACCTTTGTAAGGAAACTCCAGGACATGATGCATCTATAGAAGTTTATCAAAAGACTTTGGAACTTGGTGATGCTAGTCAGGCAGAGTGTGTGAACTATTGGTTGTTACCTTGACACACCACACAGTATTTCAGTTTTTTAATGTGCTACACAGCTGTGTAAAACTCTTTCCAGAGAACTCGCTGAGCTTAAGGGAAAGATACCAAGGGTCCAAATGCCAGCTCCATCCATGCTGTGGAGTAGCCATGTGTGGAATGTCAGGTCTGGATGACACACTAACAATGGCTTCTCACTGTGGCTCGACACACCCTGATTGTACGCCGCACCCTGAGGCTGGCCACAGATCCCCACCCCTTGTGCTCCAGAACCCAGCTCCCAGCTGAAATCCAGACCTTTGGCAATGAGTACACACCCTCCATATCCTCGGCTCAGATCCCCAGTGACTGAGTGAGCCAGCTGCTGAACTAGATTCAGATTTGTATTTATTTACCACGTGTCCCTCGAGACACAGAGTGAAATGCGTTGATCGCGTCAACAACCTACTGTCTGAGGACGTGCTGGGAGCAGCCCGCAGGTGTCACCACACATTCTGGCGCCAGCGTCACATACCAACAACGCTCAGCAGGACAACATGGCAAAATAAGCAACTCTCACAAAATGCTGCAGGAGCTCAGCAGGCCAGGCAGCATCTATGGAAATGACCCTTCTCTCGTCAAGTATCTTCAACTGTTAACTCTTTTCCATAGATGCTGCCTGACCTGCTGAGTTCCTCCAGCATTTTGTGTGTGATGCTCCGGATTTCCAGCATCCACAGAATCTGTCGCCTCCTACCCACAACATCCTAACTATCCACACATTATCACGAAATCTAAAAAGATATTTGTAAGTCTGGCTTTCTCTGGCCAGGAATGTTTTCCCCACTTGGAAAACCCCTCCTCCACTGAAGTCAATCCCCCTATTAAACTGAACCTTGCTCCCCCCATTACTCCCTACTTTGGCCAATCTCTTCACCAAGGTTCAACTCCTTGCTCCAGTCCGACCAACCAGTGGGATGATTTACAAAATAGGAAAAGTACATGCCTTCAGCCCCACAAATGTTGTGGTAACCTTTTAATTTACTCCAAGATCAATCTAACCCTTCCCTCCTACACAGTCCTCCATCTTTCTACCATCCATGTGCCCATCTAAGAGTCCCTTAAATGCCCCTAATGTATTTGCCTCTTCCCCAGCCCTGGCAGTGTGCTGCACACACCAACCAGTCTCTGTGTGAAAAACCTGCCTCTGACATCCTCTGTATACTTTCCTCCAATCACCTTAAAACAATTCCGCACCCCCCCCCCCAATATGAGCCAATTACACCCTGGGAAAATGTCTCTGACACTGTATCCACACCCCTGATCATCTTGTACACATCAATCAAGTCACATCTCATTCTCCTTCACTCCAAAGTGAAAAGCCTTAGCTCATTCAGCCTCTCCTCATAAGACACGCTCTCTAATCCAGGCAGCTCCTCTGCACCCTCTCTAAAGCTTCCACACCCTTCCTGTAATGAAGCAACCAGAACTGAACGCAGTAATCTCCATTCCTGTGCCTTCTCCCTGTAACCTTTGATGCCCTGACTAATCAAGAACCTATCAACCTCCACCTTAAACATACTCAATGACTCAGCCTCCATAGCCATCTGAGGCAATGAATTCCACAGATTCACCACCCTCGGGCTGAAGAAATCCTCCTCATTTCTGTTCTAAAGGGACATCCTTCTAGGCCCTCTGGTCCCAGACTTTCCCACTGTAGGAAACATCCTCTCCACATCCACCCTATCCAGGCTCTTCAATGTTCGATAGGTTTCAATGAGAAACCTCTTCATTCTTCTAAACTCTAGCACGTACAGGCCCAGAGTCATTATACATTAACCTTTTCATTGGAGAGGGTCCAGAACGGGGGTTCCCAACCTTTTTCAAGCCATAGACCCTTACCATTAACCAAGGGATCTGTGGACACCAAGTTGGGACCCTTGTTCCAGAAGACGTTTACAATCATTCTCGTAAACCTGTCTGGACCCTCTCCAATGCTGGCACATCCTTTCTCAGCTAAGGGACCCAAATGTGCTGACATACTCCAGCACAGCAGCATAGACTGGGAGACTGAGTAGACCCTTCAGCCTCTCAGATCCATGAAGGGTCCCAGAGGAGAAACCCCATCAGTCCCATTGCCCTGTATCCCTGTAACCTAGCAATTTCCCCCCTCATATTATGACAAAGGACATTCAGCCCATCATTGATGCTAGATCCAAAAACAATCTCATCAATCCATTTTCCCCTTTGATTCTGTCTGCGGTAGGCGGGCACCACAGTGCGATGCCATTATAGCTCGGGAATCACAAAGTCCGATCCTACATCCCCGTTGTGAGGGGTGAGGGGTGGAAACGGGCAAGGTCGGCCAACAGCGCTCCGGTGAAGCTGTGGAGGCCAATTCCCTGTACAGTGGATACGACGGATTACTTCAGCCAGAGCATCGACTTTGTGAGGACGATGGAGGCAAGAGGTCATCGACAGCCGACGCTCCACTGGGAGCTGAGGGCCCAAGCTGGCATTACAGCTCAGGGAGTTTGTACATTCTTCCCATGTGCGCATCGATTTCCTCCGGGTGCTCTGCTTTCCTCCCACAGTCCACAGCAGTCAGTAGGTCAACTAGTCACTGCAAACCGTCCTGCGACTAGGCTAGAGATGAGAGCAGGGCGACTCAGTGGGCCGAAGGGCTTGTTTCACTCTGCATCTCTAAGTAATAATTTATAAATCCATTAACCCTGTGTTGCCCAAGTTCCTGGTCACCGGCTCCTTTGATCCTCTATATACAGTTCCCAAGAAGTTAAACTGCAAGACACAGGCCATTCAGCCCATCAACTCTTCTCCACCATACCATTTTGGCTGATTTATCATCCCTCTCAACTCCATTATCCTGTCTAAGTTAACGAACAACATTTTGTATTTAATAATTTCGGAGAAATACACACAAAAATGCTAGAGTAACTCAGCAGGCCAGGCAGCATCTATAGAGGGGAATACACAGTCAACATTTTGGACTGAGACCCTTCATCAGGGCTGGAAAGGAAGGGGGCAGAAGCCAGAATATGAAGGTGGGGAGAGTTGGGGGGAGTAAAAACGGGCAGGTGATTGGTAAGATCAGGTGGGGGGGGGGATGAAATAAGAAGCTGGGAGGTGATAGGTGGAAAAGGTAAAGGGGTGAAGAAGAAGGAATCTGATTGGAGAGGAGAGTGGACCGTGACAGAGAGGGAAGAAGGGGAATAGGAGGGATATGAAGGGTGAGAAGAGGAGGAACAAGAGGGGAACCAGAAAGGGGAATGGAAAAAGAGAGGAGGAGGAGTGGGGAGAAATTACCAGAAGTTAGAGAATTCCACGTTCACGCTATCAGGTTGGAGGCTACCCAGCTGGAATATGAGGGGTTGCTTCTCCAACCCGAGTCTGGCCTTGTGGTGATTTCAGAGGAGGCCATGGACCGACATGTTGGAGAGTGAATGGATAGTGGAATTGAAATGGGTGGCCACTGGGAAATTCTACCTTTTGTGGTGGACCGAGTGAAGCAGACCCACCCCCCCAATCCATGTAGGGTCTCACCGATGTAGAGGGGGCCCCACCAGGCTGTGTTTATGTTTCAGGCAGTGACCACCTCCCCAGCCCACCTCCTTTGCCCATTGGTTCCTTACGACCTTGTAACCTCTGACCCATCCCAGTTCTGACAAGGGGTAACTGAGCTCACCATTGGCTGCTCCCTTCTCCATAGATGCTGCCTGACCTGCTGAGAGTTCCCTTTGTGTTGCTGGGTGAGGCTGGAACACATCCAGCTCATGCCCAGACTGTCGTTGGAACCGGTATGGCAGCATTCAGCTCGGAGCCAGCCTCACGAACAGCAACCTGATCTTGCGATTAGGTTCCACCCGCCTGCTGCCCTGCCTTCAAGGCCTCAGAGAAGCAGCTCTGTTTACAAAGTTACCTGTGTCCTGTCAAAGTGTATCTGCTGGCGCCCTGTGGTCGGCTATTCCGGACCAGTGTTCAGTAAACTTGTTAGCAAAGTGCACATATATCCCCATATACTACCCTGAGATTCACTTCTTGAGGGCATTTGCAGGAAAGCAAAGAAATACAATAAAATGTATGAAAAACTATACAAACACATAATGTGCACGAAGACAAACTATGCAACTGAAAACAAAGTAACACTAAGCACGTGAATTGTCGAGTTCTTGAAAGTAAGCGTGGTAAGTGAGGGTGGGAGGCTCCCGGCGATGGAGTAAAGGATAGGGAGACACTGGGCACATCTCCCTGGCGGCCACCTCCCACCATTGAGCCTGGGCACCCGAAATATTCTTCCGGGGGAGGACTCAGAGATCACACCTTCGACTTGTGCCAAAATGCGGGCACCAGGGCAGGGATCGACCTTGTTTATACATACATTCCACAAAACTCCTGAATACCTCGAACCAAACAATAACAAGTTCCAATGTCGGTCCTCCAGGGCACCATGCCTTTGTACATTGGCATTCACCCTGGTATGTACCTTTGGCACAGGACTTTTTCTCTTCCTGACCTCCGTTTCTGGTTGGAAATTGGTCGCCTCTGCCCGGGTAGTTCAGGGATGTTTCAAGCGTCCCGTATCTCAGTCCTTGCAGTTTTCAACTTCTCTCTCTCTCTCTGCGGTGTGGCCGCCAGTCCGATTACAAGGTAACACCATCCTTGGTATCTCTGCAACCTTTAGAAGCAGTCCATGTCCATCCCAGGTCGATCTGGTCTCCTCAGTCAATGCTCAGTTCACACAGGCTCCTTAATGACACAGCCAACAGGGTGGCGGAGAGCACAGCGGTTTACAGCGATAGTGGCCTGGGTTTAGTTCCTGCTGCCGTCTGTAAGCAGTTTGTACATTCTCCCCGTGACCATAGAGGCTTCCTCCTGCTACCCTGGTTCCCTCCCACACTCTACCAGTTAGGGCCTGTAAGCTATGGTTGTGCTACGTTAGCACCAGATGATGTGATACTGTACTTGCAGGCTGCCCTCAGCACATCCTCGGACCATGTTGGTCTTTGACAACAAAGCAACGCCTTTCACCGTTATGTTTCCCTGACCTGCACCCTTCCCTCAACAGTCAACCCCACTCGTATTGTGTGACCCTCCCTCAGTCCCGCCCCTCCCACAGCGCGACCCCCCTCAGTCCCGCCCCTCCCACAGCGTGACCCTCCCTCAGTCCCGCCCCTCCCACAGCGCGACCCTCCCTCAGTCCCGCCCCTCCCACAGCGCGACCCCCCTCAGTCCCGCCCCTCCCACAGCGTGACCCCCCTCAGTCCCGCCCCTCCCACAGCGCGACCCTCCCTCAGTCCCGCCCCTCCCACAGCGCGACCCTCCCTCAGTTCCGCCCCTCCTACAGCGCGACGCTCCCTCAGTCCCGCCCCTCCTACAGCGCGACGCTCCCTCAGTCCCGCCCCTCCTACAGCGCGACCCTCCCTCAGTCCCGCCCCTCCCACAGCGCGACCCTCCCTCAGTCCCGCCCCTCCCACAGCGCGACCCTCCCTCAGTTCCGCCCCTCCTACAGCGCGACGCTCCCTCAGTCCCGCCCCTCCTACAGCGCGACGCTCCCTCAGTCCCGCCCCTCCCACAGCGCGACGCTCCCTCAGTCCCGCCCCTCCCACAGCGCGACGCTCCCTCAGTACTACACCTTGGTCGTGGCGTCTCTCCAGCCCCTCCCTCCGGCTGCCGGCTAATGAGGTCGGAGGGCGGGACCTGCGGGGTGGGGCCGGTTTAAAGGAGGTGGGGCGGGCAAGTATTGCTCTCGGTGCTGCCGCTGTGGCCGACGAGCTGCGGGGCCATGTCTCGCTCCGTCACCTTACCGGCGCCAGGACCCTGGGGATTCCGCATAAGCGGTGGCCGCGACTTCAACAAATGCATTTCCGTGTCCAAGGTGAGCGCCAGGGGCGGGGGCGCCGCTCAGTCGGGGGCTCGGACCCTTCTCCTCCTGGATAACCTTCCATTCTGCCCGCTCCCCTTCTCCCGTCTACCCCGGAGACCGGTGCCGGACGTGGTGGGTGGTCGCTGGGTCCAAGCGAGCAGGCACTGAGGGCGAGGGGAGTTACACACCCTTCCCTGCCCAGGAGAGTGGCAAGGTAAGGCAGTTGGTGTTCCTCAGCCTCTGTCCCCCATCTGGGCTGCGTGGGCGCTTTCAACAGGGTCTGGGGTCTTTTGAACGTCCCCCGGATGGATGGTTGGAGAGTTGGGACAAGTACTGAGTTGACGATTTAGTCGGAGAGAGAGCACTGAGGCTCGGTGTCCCACTGCACCGGCTCCGGGAAGTTCTTTGGCAGGGCTCCTGTTGTCACCCGGTATGCAGGGGAGGTTGGGGGTCTGGCACTCGGGAGGTGTTTTGTGGGATCAGCGACAGATCACTGACTCACCTGACGACCTGGATCCAATGCTCAGGTGTATCTTGCTCAAAGGAGGACACTGAATCACCTGACGATCTGTGTCACTGCTCAGGCTTGTCCTGCCCAAAGGAGTGAACGTGTGACAGGCCTTTCGGCCCCAATGTCGACCCGAAGTGTTTATTGTCACGTGCACTGTGCAGAACTTTATTTGGCATGCCGACCGTGCCGATAGTTTTACCCATCATAAGCATACGAGGGAAAATGATAGCCGAGAGCAGATCTGTGTTAGAGTCACAGAGAGAGGGTGCGGGACAGGGCGTTAGGGTCACGGAGAGAGTGCGGGACAGGGCGTTAGGGTCACGGAGAGAGTGCGGGACAGGGCGTTAGAGTCACAGAGAGGGTGAAGGACAGAGTGTTACAGTTACAGAGAAAATGTTACAGTTGCAATGAGAATGTTACAGTTGCAGTTAGACAATAGACAATAGGTGCAGGAGTAGGCCATTTGGCCCTTCAAGCCAGCACCGCCATTCACTGTGATCATGGCTGATCATCCACAATCAGTATCCAGTTCCTGCCTTCTCCCCATATCCCTTGACTCCGCTATCTTTAAGAGCTCTATCCATCTCTTTCTTGAAAGCATCCAGAGACTTGGCCTCCACAGCCTTCTGGGGCAGAGCATTCCACATATCCACCACTTTCTGGGTGAAAAAGTTTTTCCTCAACTCTGTTCTAAATGGCCTACCCCTTATTCTTAAACTGTGTACTCTGGTTCTGGACTCACCCATCAGTAGGAACATGCTTCCTGCATGTCCAGTCCCTTAATAATCTTATATGTTTCAATCAGATCCCCTCTCAGCCTTCTAAATTCCAGTGTATACAAGCCCAGTCGCTCCAATCTTTTGACATATGACAGTCCCGCCATCCCGGGAATTAACCTTGTGAACCTACGCTGCACTCCCTCAATAGCAAGAATGTCCCTTCTCAAATTTGGAGACCAAAACTGCACACAGTACTCCAGGTGTGGTCTCACCAGGGCCCTGTACAACTGCAGAAGGACCTCTTTGCTCTTATACTCAATTCCCTTTGTCATGAAGGCCAGCATGCCATTAGCTTTCTTCACTACCTGCTGTACTTGCATGCTTGCTTTCAGTGACTGATGAACAAGAACACCTAGATCTCGTTGTACTTCCCCTTTTCCTAACTTGACTCCATTTAGATAATAATCTGCCTTCCTGTTCTTACCACCAGAGTGGATAACCTCACATTTATCCACATTAATCTGCATCTGCCCACTCACCCAGCCTGTCCAAGTCACCCTGCATTCTCATAACATCCTCCTCACATTTCACACTGCCACCCAGCTTTGTGTCATCTGCAAATTTGTTACAGAATGTTACAGTTGCAGAGAGAGTGTTACAGTTACAGAGACTTAGAGTTGCAGAGGGTGCTGGACAGAGTGTTAGAATTGCAGAGAGTGTTACAGTTGCAGAGAGGGTGCGGGACAGACAGTACGGTGTGAGGGTTAGGACGAGGTTGGAATATGTGGTTGATTGGAAGTGAAGCTCGCAGGTCCAGAGGCCTGCACTGGGGTTATTTATTGATTGAGATACAGTGCAGAATAGGCCCTTCGAGCTGCAACGCCCCACAGTCCCTGAATTTAATCCTAGCCTAATTGCAGGACCAATTAACCCACCAACTGGTACGTTTTTGGACTGTGTTATGGATTGTCTGTGGAAGTGGGTGGTTGGGATGGAGGCAAGAGCATATTGTGTTGTTAGTTTGTTGCTGGTTGTGTTCTGTGTTGCTTTGCCGAGCGTTGTGGGCACGTTGTTGGCACCAGAATGTGCAAGGACACGAGGGGGCGGCCCACAGCTCAGCTTTAGGGCGTGGAACATGGAATACTCCAGCACAGTACAGGCCCCTCAGCCTGTGATGTAAAGGCGTCTAGCCTTTTTATAGATGCATCTCTACCAAAGGAGGTGTAAGGTGCTCCTTCCCTCCGCTAGCCTGCAGGCCATCCTTGGGCAAGGTGTAGCACCTGCTTAGCCCCCGATCAGGGTCATGTGAAGCCATGGGAGCAGGTGGTGGATGGTCGTATGAGCAGCTGGTGCACATCACAAGTCCTGGTTATGTGACCACTGACTCCAGGCAGACAGTCTCTGAAGGGTATTGATATTGGCTGGGGTCACCCGTCTTGTAAAGACACTGCCCAGAAGAAGACAATGGCAAACCACTTCTGTAGAAAGATTTGCCAAGAACAATCATGGTCATGGAAAGACCACAATCACCCACGTTATACGACACAGAGCATAATGAACAAACATATTAGCCAATTCCGCCTTGGGAGAATGTCTCTGTCCACTTGATCTATGCCACTTATTGTCTCGTACATCTCTATCATGTCACCTCTCATCTTCCTTCACTCCAAAGAGAAGGGCCCTACCCAGCTCAGTCTACCCGTCCTCACAAGAGATAAGGTTGTGTTGTTTGTTAACACAGGCAATGGATTTCTCTGTATGTTTTGATGTCCATGTGATTGATAAATCTGAATCTGAGGACTCTGCCTTAAGCTGGAGAAGATGCTTTGCATGAATGACAAGATGTAAGGTCAGTGTGGGTAGATGGGAACGTGATTAAAATCTGACTGGCTGTGATCATGGAGATCTCCCAAAGGTGTGGGAGGGCTGTGGCCTCTCCTGCCTCTCGTTTGGACAGTGACTCTGACCAGGACTGGCTGAATGACCCTAACTGTCATTTTGAGTGCTGAATCTCCTGGCTGCACCCCTTCATTCATGGAAATGTGTCTGACATCCTGTTGGCAGGACGCGTGCGGCCATCGCAGTGAGTGTTTTGTGAGGAGTGCCGCAGGGTGCTGGGGACAGTGCAGCCCTCTCAGCCAGAAGCTGACCATGATGTGAAGAAGAAAGCCCGTGGCCTACAACTGTCGTGAGCACTGCCCCCATTCATGTTCATCAGAGCAGAATTAGGCCATTTGGCCCATTGATCATTCCATCAAGCTGATTTACTATCTCTCTCAACCCCAGTCTCCTACCTTCTCCCTGTTACCTTGATGCCCTTACGAACCAAGAACCTAGCAACCTCTGCTTTAAGTATACTCAACGACTTGGCCTCCATGGTCATCTGTGGCAACGAATTCCATAGATTCACCACCCTCTGGCTAAAGAAATTCCTCCTCATCTCTGTTTTAAAGAGACGTCCTTGTATTCTGAGGCTGTGCCCTCAGGTCCTAGATATTCCCACTATTGCAGCACTGGGGCTCCACAGGGGACTGTCTTGTCTCCCTTTCTCTTCACCATTTACACCTCGGACTTCAACTACTGCACAGAGTCTTGTCATCTTCAGAAGTTTTCTGATGACTCTGCCATAGTTGGATGCATCAGCAAGGGAGATGAGGCTGAGTACAGGGATACGGTAGGAAACTTTGTCACATGGTGTGAGCAGAATTATCTGCAGCTTAATGTGAAAAAGACTAAGGAGCTGGTGGTAGACCTGAGGAGAGCTAAGGTACCGGTGACCCCTGTTTCCATCCAGGGGGTCAGTGTGGACATGGTGGAGGATTACAAATACCTGGGGATACGAATTGACAATAAACTGGACTGGTCTAAGAACACTGAGGCTGTCTATAAGAAGGGTCAGAGCCGTCTCTATTTTCTGAGGAGACTGAGGTCCTTTAACATCTGCCGGACAATGCTGAGGATGTTCTACGAGTCTGTGGTGGCCGGTGCTATCATGATTGCTGTTGTGCACTGGGGCAGCAGGCTGAGGGTAGCAGACACCAACAGAATCAACAAACTCATTCGTAAGGCCAGTGATGTTGTGGGGATGGAACTGGACTCTCTGACGGTGGTGTCTGAAAAGAGGATGCTGTCCAAGTTGCATGCCATCTTGGTCAATGTCTCCCATCCACTACATAATGTACTGGGTGGGCACAGGAGTACATTCAGCCAGAGACTCATTCCACCGAGATGCAGCACGGAGCGTCATAGGAAGTCATTCCTGCCTGTGGCCATCAAACTTCACAACTCCTCGCTTGGAGGGTCAGACACCCTGAGCCAATAGGCTGGTCCTGGACTTATTTCATAATTTACTGGCATAATTTACATATTACTATTTAACTATTTATGGTTTGATTACTATTTATTATTTATGGTGCAACTGTAAGGAAAACCAATTTCCCCCAGGATCAATAAAGTATGACTATGCCTATGACTATTGGAAACATCCTCCACTCCGTCCAGGCCTTTCAATATTCAGTATCAAGAGAACTGGAAGTGATGATTGGACTGCATCCATTTGGAAGAAGAAACTTACCCCTGACATCTCCTCTGTACCTGCTTCCAAGCACCTTAAAACTGTGCACTCTCGTGCTAGCCATTTCAGCCCTGGGAAAAAGCCTCTGACTATCCACACGATCAATGCCTCTCATTGTCTTGTACACCTCTATCAGGTCACCTCTCATCCTCCATTGCTCCAAGGAGAAAAGGCCGAGTTCACTCAACCTATTCTCATAAGGCGTGCTCCCCAATCCAGGCAACATCCTTGTAAATCTCCTCTGCACCCTTTCTATGGTTTCCACATCCTTCCTGTAGTGAGGCGACCAGAACTGAGCACAGTCCTCCAACTGGAGTCTGACCAGGGTCCTATATAGCTGCAACATTACCTCTTGGCTCTTAAACTCAATCCCACGGTTGCTGAAGGCCAATGCACCATATGCCTTCTTAACCACAGAGTCAACCTGCGCAGCAGTTTTGAGCATCCTATGGACTTGGACCCCAAGATCCCGCTGATCTGCCACACTGCCAAGAGTCTTACCATTAGTACTATATTCTGCCATCATATTTGACCTACCAAAATGAACCACTTCACAATTATCTGGGTTGAACTCCATCTGCCACTTCTCAGCGCAGTTTTGCATCCTATCCATGTTCCGCTGTAACCTCTGACAGGCCTCCACACTATCCACAACATCCCCAACCTTTGTGTCATCAGCAAATTTATTAACACATCCCTCCAGTTTATAAAAATCATGAAGAGTAGGGGTCCCAGAACAGATCCCTGAGGCACACCACTGGTCACTGACTTCCATGCAGAATATGACCCGTCTACAACCACTCTTTGCCTTCTGTGGGCAAGCCAGTTCTTGATCCACAAAACAATGTCCCCTTGGATCCCATGTCTCCTTACTTTCTCAATAAGACTTGCATGGGGTACCTTATCAATGCCTTGCTGAAATCCATATACACTACATCTACTGCTCTTCCTTCATCAATGTGTTTAGTCACATCCTCAAAAAAAATTCAATCAGGCTCGTAAGGCACAACCTGCCCTTGACAAAGCCATGCTGACTATTCCTAATCATATTATACCTCTCCAAATGTTCATAAATCCTGTATCTCAGGATCTTCTCCATCAACATACCAACCACTGAAGTATGACTCACAGGCCTATAATTTCCTGGGCTACCTCTACTCCCCTTCTTGAATAAGGGAATAACACCCGCAACCATCCAAACATCCAGAACCACTCCTGTCCCCATTGATGATGCAAAGATCATCACCAGAGGCTCAGCAATCTCGTCCCTTGCTTCCCACAGTAGCCTGGGGTACATCATAAGACCATAAGACAAAGGAGCAGAAGTCGGCCATTCAGCCCATCGAGTCTGCTCTGCCGTTTGATCATGAACTGATCCATTCTCCCATTTGGTCCTACTCCCCCGCCTTCTCACCATAACATTTGATGCCCTGGCTACTCAGATACCTATCAATCTCTGCCTTAAATACACCCAATGACTTGGCCTCCACTGCTGCCCGTGGCAACAAATTCCATAGATTCACCACCCTCTGACTAAAAAAATTTCTTTGCATTTTTGTACTGAATGGCGCCCTTCAATCCTTAAGTCATGCCCTCTCGTACTAGCCTCCCCCATCATGGGAAACAACTTTGCCATATCCACTCTGTCCATGCCTTTCAACATCCAAAATGTTTCTATGAGATCTCCCCTCATTCTTCTAAACTCCAAGGAATACCGTCCAAGAGCAGACAAACGTTCCACATCCCGCCCTGTCCCAGTGACCTATCCAACTTGATGCTTTCCAAAAGCTCCAGCACAACCTCTTCCTTAATATCTATGATTTGCATCACAGTGGGTACAGACATTGTGGGCTGAAATACCTGTCTCTAATCATAAAGCTGGGTGTGAAGAAACCTGCTCAGCACCAGTTCTGCCCAGGGTAGGCCTCAGTATGCAAATGAACCATTCAAATGATCTCTCACTCTGTGTAACACACACAAAATGCTGGAGGAATAATGTTGAAAAAGTCCAGAGAAAATCCCCAAGGATATTGCTGGGTCTGGAGGGCCTGAGTTACAAGGGAAGATTGAATAGGTTAGGACTGTATCCTGTAGAACACAGAAGATGAGAGGAGATTTGATAAAAGTATACAAAATGATGTGGGGTATAGATAGGGTGTTGTAAGCTGGCTATTTCCATTGAGGTTGTGTGGGACTACAAGCAGAGGTCATGGTTTAAGGGTGAAAGGAAAAATGTTTAACGGGAGCATGAGGCAAAAACTTCTTTGCTCAGAGGATTGTGAGAGTGTGGAATGAGCTGCCAGCACAGGGGATTTAGCAGGTCAGGCAGTGTCTACAGAGTGGAATAAACTGTTGATGTTTCAGGCCATGACCCTTCATCAAGGCTCCAACTCTGCCCTGATGAAGGGTTTTGCTCAAAACATTGACTGTTTATTTCCCTCCCTAAATGCTGTGTGACTTGCTGACAGTGTTCCCTCTAAGCTGCGCAGTAACTGAAATGCCCCTACGCACATAGCCTTTGTTGCCACGCAGCTGAAATTTTTCTCTATTCAATGTTAATAGAAAGGGCCGTGCAGTTTTCAGGCCGTAAAAATGTCCTGCTCAGGGCAATGGTTGTTCTCCACAGTGTGAAAAATTAATTAAAGGTGACATGACCTGCTGAGTTCCTCCAGCATTTTGTGTGTGATGCTGAAGATTTCCAGCATCTGCAGAATCTCTTGTGTGTGTCTCCCATTCTGTGCATGCCTACTGCTCTGGTATCTGCCCCACTGGCCTGTGAGGGCAATTTTGCTCTGCATCTCTGTACCTTTCCCATGACAAGTGTCTCTACACTTCAACACTTGCCGTTGTCTGACGGGGAGGTTAGAGTCGGTCTACTGCTCGAGCTGGCAGCAGTGGTTTTGCTCATTTCACCATCGCTTCCTGGCCTCCGTGTCTCCGTGTCATCCAGCGTGGCTTCTCAGCAGCACAGACCAGATGCGGAAGAGTGGTTTGCTGATGGTGAGAGCGTGGCGGGGGAGGGGAGAGAGAGAGAGAATGGAAATGAATCAGAATCTGGTTTAATATCACTGGCATATGTCATGAAGTTTGTCGTTTTGCGGCAGCGCTACAGTGCAATCATCATTGTGTGACGTGGGCAATCCATGGTTTCCATGACTGTTCTTGGCAAATTTTTCTATAGAAATGGTTTGCCATTGCCTTCTTCTGGGTAGTGTCTTTACAAGACGGGTGAGCCCAGCCATTAACACTACTCTTCAGAGATTGTCTGCCTGGCGTCAGTGGACACATAACCAGGACTTGTGATCTGCACCGGCTGCTCGTACGACCATCCACCACCTGCTCCCATGGCTTCACTTGACCCTGTTCGGGGGCTAAGCAGGTGCTGCACCTTGCACAAGGGTGACCTGCAGGCTAGCGGAGGGAAGGAGGGACTTGCACCTCCTTTGGTAGAGACGTATCTCCACCCTGCCACCCAACATCACAATACAGAATAATAAAAAACTTTAAGTTACAAAAGTACATATTAAAAAAAAGTTCAAAAAGAGAGCAAAAATATAGTGAGGTAGTGTTCATGATTCATTCAGAAACCTGATGATGGAGGTGAAGAAGCTGTTCCTGAAACGATGGTGGCAATGAGAAGCAGGCATGTCCTGGGTGCTGGGGTCCCTAATGATGGACGCCGCCTCTTAGAGGCATCGCTCCTTGAAGATGCCCTGGATGCTGGGGAGGCTGGTGCCCATGGTGGAGCTGACTGAGTTTGCAACTTTCTGCAGCTTTTTCCAATCCTGTGCAGTGGCCCCACTGTACCAGACCATGAATGCAGTCAATGGTAGAGAGAGAGAGATGATAAACTCGAGATTCTGCAGGTGCTGGAAATCTTGATCAATGTGATTTGAGGGTTGATGGGCAGGAATTTCCAACCTGGGGTCCATGGTCCTCTTGCTTAACGGTATTGGTCCATGGCATAAAAATGTGGGAACTCCTGCCCTAGAGTGTAGGAGAATGAGGGGAGATTTGATAGAGGTATACAAAATTGAGGGTACGGAGGGGTATGCAAACAGACTTTTTCCACTGAGGTTGGGTGAGACTAGAACTAAAGGTCATGGGTCAAGGGTGAAAGTGAAATGTTTAAGGGGAACGTGAGGAGGAACTTCACTCAGAGTGGTGAGAGTGTGGAACGAGCTGATAGCAGAAGTGGTGAATGAGGGTTAGATTTCAACATTTAAGAGAAATCTGGATGGGTACATGGATGGGAAGGGTATGGTCCCAGAGCAGATCGATGACACTGTGCAGATTAATGGTTTGTTACCAAAGGTCTGTCTCAGTACTGTAGAGTTCTATGGCTCTATGACCTATGACCCATGACCTAAATCAGCCAGTCAGGCAGCGACTAAAGGTGAAATGTCTTGGCCCAAAATGTTGACTGTTTATTCTTCTCTGTAGACGCTGCCTGATCTGCTGAGTTCCTTCAGCATTTTTTGTGTCTGTCTGTATGAGAGAAGGAGATATCTAAAGATAAAAAGATAAGTTTGATTGGAGGTTGGGACAGAGATCAGTGTATGGGGCAGTTGCTGAGCCACTCCAAGTTCCTGAAATAATTGAGCAGAGCGCAGTGGAAGTTCCCCCAGTTGTAGCAGCAACAATGCATTCTGGGTAGGCACAGGAGGAGCCCATAGGTCGGGGGTAGGGTGGGGTGGGGTGGGGAGAGAACTACATTGCTTTAAACATCTCCGAGGAGAGGAAATGGTGGAGGCACAGGAAGAAGGAAGCTACATTACAGCAAGAAACTCTTGCACAGATATTAACTTGGGCTGTTGCTATGGTAACTCACCCTGAGCCTGTTTTGGCCTCCTGATCTATTCTAGAGTTCAAGAGCCATGGGGTCTTGGTATTGTTGAAGGTCTAGAAAACTCTGGTGAGACCTCCTGTAGGCCCCAATACACTGCCAGAGTTGGAAACTCGTTAACACTGCACCCAGTGTTGGGGCACAAAGGGTTAAATCATATAACACAGGTCAAGGGAGCTAATATCGGTTGGCGGGGGGGCTTCATATGCCTTTCTGGGCAAGAACAGGTTAATTCAGAGCAATTCAGTATCTCTTTTGATAGGTTGAGCAAGCTAGGGCTTGCCTCTTTGGAGCAACTTGATAGAGACGGACAAGGTAAGAGGCGTAGATAGAGTGGACAGTCAGACTTTTTCCCAGGGTGGAAATGGTTAATATAAGGGGGGGAGAATAACCTTTAAGGTGATTGGAGGAAAGTGTGGGGGGGGAGGTCAGAGGTAGGTTTACACAAAGAGGTGGGTGCATGGAACAGGCAGCTGTGGATGGTGGTAGAGGCAGATGCGAAGGCGAGGCGAGGCATGGCGGAGGTGCGAGTGAGGGAAGTCCCGATGTCTGAACGATTTAAGTGCCAGGCCGAATTGGAAAGGGCAGTCACGGGACGAATCGTGACGGTAGGGCCCAGGCTCCAGAGCTGTTTGGGAGCGAGGAACACCCTGATGTTTGGACAATTTAAGCCCCTGACCAGATTGTTGGGACGGGAGGCGCGGGGCCAGTTCTGTTCACCACTCCGTGTTGTTTACTCAGCTCTCCGATGAGCTGTGGGCCTGCTCCGACCGCAGTGATGCCTGGGTTCCTGTCCGTGGTCCCATGATATTTATCCAGCTCTGCACTGAGCTGAGGCTGAGGCTGTGGGCCTGCTCCGACCGCAGTGATGACTGGCTTTGAGCTTCAGTTCTGAATGCTATTTGCTTATTTTTATTGTTTGCGCGATTTTATTACTCTGCCCATCGAGTGTTTGATGATCTTTTTAATGGTTCCTATTGGGTTTCTTTGTCTTGTAGCGGCCTGTAAAGGGACGAATCTCAAGGTTGTATAATATATTCATACTTTGGTAATAAATCTACTTTGAACTCTGAACTTTAGACACGTGGATGATAGAAGAATGGAAGGCTATGTGGGAGGGAAGGGTTAGATTGATATTGGAATAAGCTGAAGGGTCAGCACGATGTTGTGGGTTGAAGGGCCTGTACTGAGCTGTGTTCTACTGTTTGTTTATTTATGTATAGATGTCTAGGGCCCTTCGAGCCACTCTATCCAGCAACCCGCAACAACTCCAATTTAACCCTAACTTAATCATGGGACAATTTACAATGACCAGTTAGCCTACTAACTGTACGTTTCTGAACTGTGGGAGGAAACCAGAGCACCCGGAGGAAACCCACGCATTCCATGGGGAAGGATGTACAGGGAGACTCCCTATAGTGGATGCCGGGACTAAAGTCTGACACCTCAAGCTGTAATAGCATTGCGCTAACTGCTACGCCTCGTGGCTTGACCAGTGACTAGATGTTCTGAGAGGTAACCAGGTGTGTCGATGAGGGTTGGACGTGGAATTTGGAAAAGTATTTGGCAACTCGCACTCGCAGAGGGATCCCTTGAATATAGTGTGATGGGTTGGTGGTGAGGATGTGTCAGGGCTGTACAACACTGGATGGGGCACCGCTGGAGCTCAGCCCACTGGTCACCCCAGCACAGGGAGCACTTGGCAACAGTGGGAAGGGTTTACAGGGATGTTGCTAGGGCGGATATCTGGAATGAGAAGAGACTGAGCAGGCCAGGACTCTTTCATTTATTTAGAGATACAGCACGGTACAGGCCCGTGGTAGGGGAGTCCAGGACAAGAGGGCACAACTTCAGGATTGAAGGACGTCCATTTAGAACAGAGATGTGGAGAAATTACTTTAGTGAGAGGGTGGTAAATCTGTGGAATTTGTTGCCATGAGTGGCTGTGGAGGCCAAGTTATTGGGTGCATTTAAGGCAGAGATAGATAGGTTCTTGATTAGCCAGGGCATCAAAGGGTATGGGGAGAAGGCGGGGGAGTGGGGATGACTGGAGGAATTGGATCAGCCCATGATTGAATGGCGGAGCAGACTCGATGGGCTGAATGGCCTGCTTCTGCTCCTATTATCTTATGATTTTAAGGTCTGGCCCACCAAGCCTGCACCACCCAGTTATACCCATGTGACCAACTAACCTGCTAACCCATACATCTTTGGAAGTTGGAAGCCCTCGTGGTCACAGGGATAATGTGCAAAGTCCTTATGGGCAGTGGCAAAATTGAACCTGGCTCATTGGCAGAGTAATAACATTACACTAACTGCCCTGTTACCAACCAGGTAAATGTAACTGGATCAAATGTATTTATGTGTACGATATAACTAACTTGGATAGGTATAGAATATTAAACAGGGCTATTATAACAAAAACTTCACACCATTTTAAAAGTTTCTTCCCCCAGGCAGTTAATCTGATCAACCATTATAGTTAGACCCCCTCTATTACCCCGTCACTGCACTGTAAACACTTTAAACCACTTTTTATAAAGCTGAGATATATTGTAAATTACTTAATACGTACATTCTCATAATTTATGTATTTATGCACATTTTATTCCAAATCCATGCTTTAACCTCCAACTTTATATAATTCTTTATTCATTCTAATTGTTGAATGTTTTTTTTATGCTTGTACTTTGAAGCCAGAGCACATGGTTAGTTGTAGGATTCCTAACAGTGTATCGAACAGGGACATATTGAGGTCCACATCCATAGGCACCTCGAAGTTGCCGTACAATGGTTAAGAAGGTGTATGGTGTGTTGGCCCTCATTAGTCAGCGATTGAGTTCAAGACCAACACAACACAGTAATTTTCAAATACTTGGTGAATAGAGTTGATCTTTGATACACTGAGATCGTTGTGTATTGTAGGCCCACATCCTCCTAAATCGGTGGCAACTGCATGTTGTTAGCATAGTTACAGACTAGCTCAGTCTGCTCTGCATACCATAAGGCCGTGTTCACAGGAGCAGAATCAGGCCACTTGGCCCATTAAGTCTGGCCCCACCATTTGATCACGGCTGATTTATTATCCCGCTCCATTCCATTCTTCTCATAACCTTTGATTCTCTGACTAATCAAGAACCTCTCAACCTCCACTTTAAATATACCCAATGACTTGGCCTCCACAGCTGCCTCTGGCAATGAATTCCACAGATTCACCACTCTCTGGCTGAAGAAATTACTCCTCATCTCTGTTTCTAAAGAGATGTACTTCTATTCTGAGACTGTGCCCTGTGGTCCTAGACTCTCCCACCATAGGAAACATCCTCTCCACGTCCATTCTTTCTTGGCCTCTCAACATTTGATAAGTTTCAATGAGATCTCCCTAACCCCCCCCCACCCCATTCTTCTAAACTCGAGCGAGTACAGGCGCAGAAGCATTAAGTGCACCTCGAGCGTTAAGTGCAGTTATACTGTGATACTGCACAATTGGCAGCAGCAGGAAGTGTTGTCGGGAAACAGAGCTGGGCTTTGGACAGGATGCAGAGCTGGGCGAAGAAGTGGCAGATGGAGCTCAAGACAGTGAAGCGTGTACTGATTCACTTTGGAAGGCAGACTAC
Source organism: Mobula hypostoma (assembly GCF_963921235.1). NCBI lineage: Eukaryota > Metazoa > Chordata > Chondrichthyes > Myliobatiformes > Myliobatidae > Mobula > Mobula hypostoma. The sequence goes on along the minus strand of NC_086104.1, from coordinate 157,977,978 downwards.
AGGGTTAGTGACAGGATTCTCAGCAGTGTGCGGGACAGGGGGATCTTGGGGACCATGTCCGTAAATCTCTCAAAGTTCCTGTGCAGTTGATGAACGATGTTAAGGAGGCATATGGTGTGTCGGCCTCCATGAGTCAGGGGATTGAGTTCAAGAGCCATGAGGTAATGTTGCAGCTCTCTAAAATTCTGGTTAGGCCACACCTGGAATATTGTGTTCAGTTCTGGTCACTTCATTATAGGAAGGATGTGGAAGCTTTAGAGAGGGTGCAGAGGAGATTTCCTAGGATACTGCCTGGATCAGAGAGCATGTCTTATGAGGAAAGGTTGAGTGAGCAAGGGCTTTTCCCTTTGGAGCGAAGGAGGCTGAGGTGTATCAAACGATAAAAGGCTAGATAGAGTGGACAGACACTGACTTTTTCCCAGGGTGGAAATGGCTAACATGTTGGGGTATAATTTTAAGGATGTCAGAGGTAATTTTTGACACTGAGTGGAATGCCCTGCCAGGGGTAGTGGTAGAGGCAGATACATTAGGGGCACTTAAGACACACTTAAATAGGCAACATGGATGATTAAAAAAAAAATGTAGGGTTATGTGGGAGGCAAGGTGTAGATCAGAGGTCCCCATCTTTTTGATGCCATTGACTGAGGGCTGTGTGGACCCCAAACTGGGAGCCCCTGGCTGAGACCGATCTTGGAGAAGCACCCATAATGTGCACCTCCAAGTACTCGCACCTCTCTCAAAGTCATCTCAAGACCACTCCAGATGCTGGTGGCTGGCGAGGCAGAACGCCTGAGTGTGGGGATGAGTCACTGACTGGCATAGGTTCTGCCAAGCTGTTCCCTGAGTGAGCAGGGGTCCGGACAGCAGGTACAGCGGGTCCCCTGTCATCGAGCACACAGGGAGTGTGGCCACAGTGGTTGGGTTTTGGCACTGGACGCAGTCACTCAAGTGCAGGCAGGCAGTCTGAGGCCTGTGGGCTCTCCTGGAGAGAATGGAAACTTTTTTTTCTCCTGGGTCAATGATATCACTCAGCACAGGGTCGTGCTGAGAATGTGCAAGTCTTCAGCATTGCAGAGAGAGTGAAAGGGGAAAAAGAAATGTTCAGGCTGCAGAAATCTGCTCTGAAATATATCACTCGCTCTAATCTCCTGCAAAGCCACAAGGTTGAATATCCTGTTTGAGAGACGTTGGAGCCACAGCTTTTTGTAGCAGCAGAGAGTCATGAAATTAACACTCCTAAAATGCACGAAACTGTGTGCAATTTTAAGCTGAAAAGTAGCAACTTTATTGAATTGAGAGAGTCTGTTTTGCATATGGTGCTGGAGGAATATGTTCATCACAAAATGTCTCACAGCTGTTTGGAATGTAGTGTTGTGGCTTCAATGGAGACAGCAGCCAAAATATGCTGAAGGACTCTCTTTTGCCAGGTGCAAGCATTAGGTTGCTTATATCAAAAGCAAAGGCTTTCAGTTTCAGTCCAGAGGTGGTGCCAAATAATGTTGCCACGGTAATGGCAAATGTCCCTGATAGGACTGCTATTTTTTTTAAGAAGCTGTAGAGAGGTGCAGCCATTTTAGCTGCCACATCATGGAGCTAGGAGCCCTGGCTCGATTCGGAAGTGGGTGCTGTGTGCAGAGTTGTGGCCCCTCTCAGTAATCGTGTGGGTTTCAGAGACAAGATGGTGCTGACATCGTAAGGTGATGGGTGAAGCCAGGTGGGCGGGAAAGGTAAAAGGCTGGAGAGGAAGGAATCTGATCGGAGAGGAGAGTGGATCATAGGAAAAAGGGAAAGAGGAGGGAACCTGGGGGGAGGTGATAGGCAGCTGAGAAGAGGTAAGGGGCAGAGTGGGGAAAAGAAGAAGGGAGGGACAGGGAGTTTTTTAAAACCGGAAGGAGAAATCGATACTCATGCCATCAAGTTGGAGGCTACCCAGACCCCGATGGAATTGTCAACTTTCAGTTACTGAAAACAGCTCCTGGTAATGGCTTGCATGTAAAGTTGGAATTTAATTCTGTAAGGGTCTTTCTGCAGAAACCGAGAACTGCCAGGAGAACAAGCACATTCCAAACTGAAATAACCTCCATCTGCTGACAAATTACCCAGATACCTGTGATCACTCAGTGATAATGGATGAATCAAGATTCCTGTGATCGCTCAGTGATAATGGGTGAATCGAGGTTCCTGTGATCACTCAGTGATAATGGGCGAGGACTGGGCAGGAATGTAGTCAGCTAATGCCCCCACCGTGAAGTTACTGGAACAACTGCTCTACTTTCTGTTTTAACACGGGCAGCAAAAGGCAATGGTCTTTCTCTCTGGTGAAGGAAGTGGGGTGGTGGGCCCCAAGAAGCTGGGTGGATGAACTTCAGGAGTAAGGTTGGGGTGTTAGATGATGGCTTCAGTGGTGGGTAAATTACAGGAGGGATTCTGAGGGACAGAACCTGCCAGTGTCTGGACAGATCGAGTCTGATGTAGGAGAAACAGCAGGGATTAGAGAGGCAGTGCGGAATAGGCCGTTCTGGCCCTTCGAGCCGTGCTGCCCAGCAACCTCCGATTTAACCCTAGCCTAGTCATGGGTCAATTTATGATGACCAAATAACCTACCAACCGGTACGTCTTTGGACTGTGGGAGGAAACCGGAGCACTCGGAGGAAACCCACGCGGTCAAGGGGAAATCGTACAAACTCCTTAGACAGTGGCGGGATTTGAACCCGGGTCACTGGTACCGTAAAGTGTTGTGCTGACCACTATGCTGCTGTGCTGATCTGTGTGTGGGAAGTTGTGTCTGAGAAATTTCTCGGTTCTTCAGGGAGGTTGCTGAGAGAGTAGATGGGGTTAGGGCAGTGGATGTTGTCAGTATGGACTCTCTGGCCTTTGATGTTGTCAGTATGGCCTATTGACAAGGTTCCTCAAGGCAGGCTGATCTACAAGGTTAGATTGCATGGAATCCGGGGGCAGATAACAGATTAGATTCATAAGCACAAGATATTCTACAGATGCTGTAAGCCTTGAGCCACATACATAGAATTTTATGCCATGGGCCAATACCATTATGCAAGAGGTCCGTGGACCCCAGATTTCAAACTCCTGTTGTAGAGGAGCTCAGCAAGGGTCTCGGCCTAAAGTTTCGCCTGTTTATTCTCCTCCGTAAGTGCTGCCTGACTTGCATAGTTCCTCCAGCATTTTGTGTGTGTTGCTCAGTTTTTTCGATTTAGATTATTCTTTAAATTAGACTCGCAACTTTCTTGGTGGTAGGAAGCAGAGAGTAAGGGTTGAGAGTTATTTCTCAGACTGAAGGCCTGTGTTTAGTGGTAAGCCACAGAGTCAGTGATGGGACCTTTTGTTGTTTGTAATTTCTGTGAGCGCTTTCGATGTACAAGGCATACTTGTAAGTTTATAGATGATACTAAAATATCTGGTATTGTAAACAGTGTAGAAGTTATGAAAAATGACAAGGGAGTCTAGATCTCCAGGTGTGTGGGCTGAGGATTGACAAATGGTTTACACTGAACTGCAGTAAGATGTTAAATTAAACAAGTAGTGAGGTAGTGTTCATGGGTTCAGTGTCCATTCAGAAATCAAATGGCAGAGGGGAAGAAGCTGTTCCTGAATCATTGAGTATGTGCCTTCAGGCTCCTGTACCTCCTTCCTGATGGTAGCAGTGAGAAGAGGGCACGTTCTGGGTGATGAGAGTCCTTAATAATGGACGCCGCCTTTTTGAGGCATTGCTCCTTGAAGCTGTCCTGGATACTACAGAGGCCAGAGGCCATGATGGAGCTGGCGAAGTTTACAGCTCGCCGCAACTTACTTCAATCCTGTGGCACAGCTTCCCCCAACCCCACCGTACCAGACGCTGATGCAGCCAGTCAGAATGCCCTCCGTAGTACATCTGTAGAAGTTTGAGTGTTTTAGGTGACAAACCAAATCTCCTCAAACTCCTGATGAGATATAGCCCCTGTCGTGCCTTCTTTGTAGCTGCATCGATGTTTTGGGACCAGGTTAGGTCCTCAGAGATCTTGACAGCCAGGAACTTGAAATTGTTCACTCTCTCCACTTCTGATTCCTGGATGAGGACCGGTGTGTGATCCCACTTCTTGCCCTTCCTGAAGGTCCACAATCAACTCCTTAGTCTTGCTGACTTTGAGGTGGTTGTTGTGACACCACTCAACTAGCCGATATATGTCACTCCCGTAGGCCCTCTTGTCACCGTCTACCAACAATCCAGATAGACAGATGTATATTTGTTTTATGTATTGCACAGTACTGCTGTCACAAAAAAAATCAAATTTCATGACATGTGTGAGTGATGATAAATCTGATTCTGATATGTGTCTCGATTGTGGACTGAGAGTGGAAAAGGGGGCAGGGAGAGGGTTATCCTGGTTGGGAAAAGGGGCAGGGAGTGGGAAGCACCAGAGAGACATTCTGTAATGATCAATAAACCAATTGTTTGCAATCAGATCACCTTCTCAGGGCTGGATGAGCCTGCACCCGTGCCATGGTGCCCCCCCACACACACTTGGCACTCCTCTGCCACCTGTCCCGCAGCGCTCCACCCTTGCTGTTCCCAACATCCTCTGCTCCCACCAGATTTACAAACTTGCTTTTCACTTTCACTGACAGAGAGAGTCCTGTGCAAAAGTCTCGGGTACCCTAGCTAAGAATACTGAGACTTTGCACAGGACTGTCATTCACTGAAAGAGACATTTCAGGAAGATAGGGTAACGCAGAGAGCATCTGGCACACTGGACTCCATCAGTCAGGACATTGAGTACAGGAGCTGGGAAATTATGTTGCAGCTACATAAGACACTGGTGAGGGCACACTTGGAGTATTGTGTGCAGTCTTGGAAGAAAGAAGTTTTTAAACTAGAACTGTAGAAAGATTTGCCAGGATGTTGCCTGGACTTGGGGGACCTGCATAGACAGGGCCTCTCGAACGTAGGAGATTGAAGGCTGAACGAGATCATGGTGGGGAAAGGGGGGCATGGATGTTTCCTCCAGGGATTGGTTGCTAAAAACAAGAGGGCGTAGGTTAAGATCAGACGCAAGCAATTTAGATGGGACATCAGGGGCAGCTTCTTCATGCAAAGGGTGGCCTGTATTTGGAATGAGCTGCAAGGCATAATGGCTGAGGCGGGACATGAGTGATGTTTAAAAGCCGTCTGGATAAGTACATGGAAAGAGGTTTATAGTGGGCTATAGGCCGAATGTGGACAGGTGCAGTTGGTATGGGCAAGTTAGGACAGAGGACCTGCTTCTGTGTTGAAGAGATGGATCTCCTGACGATGCTGGGGCGAGTCATAACGCTGAGGGTCTACATGGCATTGGTCAGATCGCGCTTGGAGTATTGTGAGCGGTTCTGGACCCTTTATCTAAGAAAGGATAGGTTGGTATTGGAGAGAGTCCAGAAGATATTCACAAGGATGATCCTGGGAACAAAAGCGGAACATATGAGGAGAGTTTGGCTCGGCCTGTGATCACTGGTGTTTAGAAGAATGGGGGGGATCTTATTGAAACATTTTGGATATTGAAAGTCCTCGATGGAGTGGATGTGGAGAAAACGTTTCCTCTCGACCAGCGGTTCCCAACCTGGAGTCCATGGACTCCTCGGTTAATAGTAGAGGTCCATGGCATAAGAAGATTGGGAATCCCTGCTATAGTAAAGTCTAGGACCAGAAGGTACAGCTTCAGTTACGAGGACGTCGCTTTAGAACAGAGATGAGGGTGGTGAGTCCGTAGAATATTTTTACCACAGATGGCTGTGGAGGCTACGTCACTGGGTATATTGAAACTGAAGTTTGATAGGTTTTTGATTAGTAGGTCAAAGGTTATGGGGGAAAGACAGAATGGGGTTGCGAGGGATAGTAAATCAGCCATGATGGAATGATGGCGCAGACTCAATGGGCCGAATGGCCTAATTCTGCTCCTGTGTCTTGTGGTCTTGTGCAAGGCAAACATCTGATGCCACACTGAGATAGGAGGGTGCAACGACTGAGGAACCAAATGCAGCAGATTGTTGAAAAGCTCATTTAGAAAGCGAAAAAGCTGTGCAATGTGTATATATGTACAAGTCAGTCACATGGGTGTGGGATGAGGCAGTGCCATCAATCATGTGTGCATTGGAGATTATGCTGCTGTTGGGTGATAATGTTCTGTAGACTGTCCACACCCCGGTTCTGTGCTCCTGTTGTCTGAGCATTATTGCTATTGTTTGACCTTGCCAGCACTCTCAGCTGAGTCCAATGTCCACCCTTAGGTGCTGGCGTTTATTTACGCACGTCTTTTTCCATGTCAGTCTTTAACCTCCGACTTTATTAGCCTTTTAAATTTCTTTTCTTTCATGTTGAATTTGACACCAGCACACCACAGCAAATTTCTAATCCATGGAAATGTACCTCCTGTACCTAATAAAGTGGCCACTGAGTGTATGTTCATTGTCTTCCCCCTCCCCTCTTCACTATTCCCTACTTTGGTATCTTGCCTCTTTTCACCTTCCCTTGGGTTCCCTCCTCCTCTCCTATCAGATTCTTTCCATTCCAGCCCTTGACCTTTCCCACCCACTTGGCTTCACCTATCACCCAACTATCCTCCTTCTCCCCCCCCACCTTTTTATTCTGCCATCTTCCCCCTTCCTTCTCAGTCCTGAAGAATGGTCCTAGCCTGAAATGTTGGCTGTTTATCCATTTCCATGGATGCTGCCTGACCTGCTGAGTTCCTCCTGCATTTTGTTTGTATTGCTGTGGATGTCCAGCATCTGAAAACTTCCTTGTGTTCGTGGTCTTCTGCTGCTGTAGCCCATCCACTTCAAGGTTCGACGTGTTGTGCGTTCAAAGATACTCTTCTGCACATCACTGTTGTAACATGTGGTTATTTGAGTTACTGTCACCTTCCTGTCAGCTTGAACCAGTCTGGCCATCCTCCTCTGACCTCTCTCATTAACAAGGTGATTTTGCCAACAGAACTGCCACTCACTGGATTTTTTTTTTGTTTCTCTGTGAACTCTAGAGAATGTTGTGGGTGAAATCCCAGGAGATCAGCAGTTTCTGAGATACTCAAACCACCCCTTCTGGCAACAATCATTCCACGGTCAAAGTCATTTAGATCACATTTCTTCCCCATTCTGATGTTTGGCCTGAACAACAACTGAACCTCTTGACCATGTCTGCATGCTTTTATGCATTGAGTTGCTGCCATGTGATTGGCTGATGAGATATTTGCATTCATGAGCTGGTGTGCAGGTGTTACTAATAAATCAGGGTCACGTAAAGCCATGGGAGCAGGTATGAGCGGCCGATGCATATCACAAGTCCTGGTTATGCGACCACAGTTGCCACGCAGACAATCTATGAAGAGTGTTGATAATGGCTGGGGTCACCTGTCTTGTAAAGACTCTGCTCAGAAGAGGGCAATGGCAAACCACTTCTGTAGAAAAATTTGCCAAGAACAATCATGGGAAGACCATGATCGTCCATGGTATATGACACGGCACATAATGAGTGAACACCACAGTAACGGGTCCTTCTGGCCCAATGACCTCTGTGACCTATTAACCTAGCAACCTGTCTGTCTTCGGATTGTGGGAGGAACCAGCGCACCTGGGGAAACCCAATTGGTCACGGTCAGAGCAGACCCATTCCTTACAGGTCGCTGGTACTGTAAATAATGCTATGTTAACCACTACGCTCCTGTGCCTGTCAACTAGTAAAGTAGATTCTAAACTGATCCTGATTCTGGTTACATAACACTCACAACCAGATACACAGTCAAGGTGGTGAACGGGAAAATGGGGGGTGTTGGCGAATGCGGGGAAAGTACGAGAGGTGTCAGGTAGGATTTTGTGCGGAGTGTGGTGGGTGAGTGGAACACGATACCAGGGATGGTGGTGGAGGAAGATGCATTAGGGACAATTAAGAGATTCTTAGATAGGCAGATGGATGATAGAAAAGTGGAGGGCTACGTGGGCGGGAAGGGTTAGATTGATCTTGTAGTAGACTAAAAGGTCAGCACAATATTGTAGGTCAAAGGATCTGTACTGTACTGTTCTACATTTGCCCAGGAAGTCGTTAATGGATGATGTGGGCAAAAGGGAATGGAAGAAGTTTCACAAAGAGGGGACATTCTTCACCCAGAAGGCAGGAGGAGGTGGCGAGGGGGTGCCTGTTCCTCACAGTGCTGGAGACACAACCTTCCCTGCACTTAAACCCCACTAGGTCACGTGAAACATGAACTTCTGAAAGTCGATGAGGTGGGAGGTGACAGTGTTCCCACCTCCAGCCGGGTGTCTGTCCCTTTGCTGCTGACACCTCTGTTCTGATACCTGGATTCCTTCCCTCGGGGAGTTGGTAGGATTCTTATGGTGATCTGACCTCCTGGCCACTTCACTTCAGGTTCTGGGATGGGAGTTTTGTACTGTTGGGCCAGCCTGGGTCTACATCATCTGTTCCCTCCACCCCGTAAAGTCGACTGTTCATTCCCCTCCACAGACACTGTCTTACTGATGATTTCTGCCAGTATTGTGTGTGTGTGTGTGTGTGTGTGTCTGTCTGTCTGTCTCCACCCCTCAGCTGAACCTGTACCCTGTGATCGGAGGGTGGGTTCCTTTGAGGGGTGTGCTCCCTCACTGTGACTAGGCTCCCTCTCCCTATGCAAATGCAACCTGGCCATTTCCCCAATTCTCCTCACAACCAAACGTCAACCACTAGCTGGAGAGTAATTAGAACAATGGAGGCTTTTCGACGTAGAGTCTGTCTCCCTGTGGCTTGTTGCGTCTGCTTGGCCCCCGCCTCCCTTGGCACTTGCTGTGCTTTGACTGGACTGATTCCCCTCCCTTTGTTTCCCTGTCTTGCAGGTGGTAGTGGGGAGTAAAGCAGACCTGGTGGAACTGAAGCCCGGAGATGTGATTATCACCATCAATGGGGCTGAGACATCAGAAATGATCAACATGGAGGCACAGAGACAGATTAAACAGTGTCGGGGAGACCTGGTCCTTGGTATCGAGAGGTAGGCCATATGGGCAAGGTGGAGGGATCTGTGGGCTGGAGGAGGAGAGAGGGTTGTGGTTTGGGGAGGGGCGAGGGTAGAGAGTCAACAGTTGACCTCATGTGGAAATCAATTTAAGCCTGTCCTCCTCTCCCTCCCAGCCCGATACCCTCTCCCCCTTTCCCCACGAAGGAAAACCCGTCTGTGCCTGAGCCGTGGTCCCTCTGGAGAAGGGGAAAGATTCGCTTTAGTTCTCACGTGTGTATCACACACAAAATGCTGGAGGAACTCAGCAGGTCAGGTGGCGTCTATGGAGGAGAATAAACAGCTGACGTTTCTGAAGAAGGGTTTCGGCCCAGAATGATTATTTCCCCTTCATAGCTGCTGCCTGACCTGCTGAGTTCCTCCAGCATTTTGTGTGTGTGTGTGTTACTCCAGAGAGTCAGTAACGTCGTCTATAACCTAGCGATTCTGGCGAGGGGAGCCTGAATCTACTCCCCCCCCCCACCAGCAGATCCTGGGGAGGGGTCCCAGCCCAGGGTCCTGCTGTACTACTGAGAGAGGGCTGCACTGCAGGGATCCAAACAGACCTCTTAATACAGAGCCTGGGGCCCAGGCGAGGAGGCTCATACAAGGCCCTGTCCTATCTGAGTCGCTGTGGCTACAGACAATGTTTACCCACAGGGCCACACCCAGTCAGTTTAACCCTCACCCAGGTAGCAGAACCCAGCGCCTCCATCCTGCAGAGATTGAAATTGAGGCCACCGGTGCTGATGCTGGTTGAGATTCAGGTTCATTAATTTAATCGACGCAGTGAAATGCATCATTTGCGTGAATGACCAATACGTTCCGAGGATGTGCTGGGGGTCAGGATTGCACCGTCCACCACGCTTAGCAGAATGACATGAGCAGCAGCAACAATGAATAAACAACAGCAAAACAAGGGTTTTTGCCCCCTCTCTCGCACCCCTGCCCCACACGCACACACCTCCAACCACAGGACAGGATGCCTCCAGGCCTCCAGCAGACCTGAGTACTGCACTGATGCCTTTACACCGAATGCCATCCCATCAATGATCGGGGATCAATTCCCACCGCTGCCTGAAAAGAATTTGTTCTCGCTGTGACTGTGTGGGTTTCCTCTGGGTGCTCTGGTTTCCTCCCACAGTCCAGGGGGTTAGTAAGTTGTGGGCTTGCTTTGGTGCCGAGGTATGGTGAAGGATGTGGGCTTCTCCTGGCACATCCTCGGGCAGCGTTGGTCGTTCCCACAAATGACACGTCTCACCATCTGTTACAATGTACAGGTAACAGATAAAACGAATCTTTATCCTTATGAACACGTCCAAAATCCTCTTACATGTTAGAAATGAACCCACATCCGCCTCGTCCTCTGGCATGAGGCAGAGGCGGTGGTGGAAGTGAGATTGGGGGAGGGTAGATGTTTCTGGGGGAGAGGAAGGAGGGATTGCTGGCATGAAACCCCAAATGAGGTCTCGGGAGGGGGTTTCGAAGGGAGCAGATGGGGAGGGGGGGATGAGACTGGAAGCTCACCAATGTTATGTCCTTCTCATGACTCGGATCTACATTTGACACAGGCCAGAATCGAACGCGCTCAATGGATCTCCCACAGACACATTTGTCGCACAGAGATTCCAGGTCAGTCTGTGGCGGAGAGGTATTGAGGGGTGGGGGGGGGGAAGTGTTATTATGGGGTTATTGGGGAGAGGCTGGGTCCACACCAGTGAGGCGCTGATTGGCTGGTGTGCTCTTCCTGTGACTGGGCGCGATGGCCTCTGACCCCTGAGCCTTGCTTCTCTCGGGCGCATGATGACTCTCTAGGGAGCCTGGTGACCCAGGACAGCGGTCGAGGTCAGTGCCCCAGAGGGTGTTGAAGGGATAATTCTACTGAGTGGGTTGGGTTCTTGACCATATTGGCTGGAAGTGTGAGTTGGGTGGGAGGGGGTCATTATTTATACATCGGCCCCCACTGCTGAAAGAAATGGTTGGGACATTATCTGAGGATTGGAACTGAGCCCTCAGCCCACTACGCCTCCAGTGAACAGAGCAGTAGGTGTTCCTAGGAGGGAAACCTCACATGAAATTGGTAACTCATGTACTTCACCTTCACCAGGCCGTCCTTCATGTGGGAGAGGACGAGAGCCAGAGCACCAGGGAGCAATCCTGGAGGTCAAGTCCGAGCAGGAGCCCAGCCGTATCTCCCACAGCTGAACTACAAGCTGCATCTCAGGGCGTGAGCTGGAGGTGAGTCCATAAGACTGCCAGGCCTCGGGAGCCCTCCCTCCGCCAGGCCTCGGGAGCCCTCCCTCCGCCAGGCCTCGGGAGCCCTCCCTCCGCCAGGCCTCGGGAGCCCTCCCTCCGCCAGGCCTCGGGAGCCCTCCCTCCGCCAGGCCTCGGGAGCCCTCCCTCCGCCAGGCCTCGGGAGCCCTCCCTCCGCCAGGCCTCGGGAACCTTACCTCCGCCAGGCCTCGGGAACCCTACCTCCGTCAGCTTGGTTGGCCAAGCCCCAGATCTAAACAGGCCCTGTTTGAATTGAATTGACTTTATTACTTACATCCTTCACATACATGAGTAAAAATCTTTACGTTATGCCTCTGTCTAAATGTGCAATGTATAGTAATTTGTAATAAATAGTATGTACAACAGGACAGTTAATATAACATAGAAATACCATTATAACACTGTGAACTAATCAGTCTGATGGCCTGGTGGAAGGAGCTGTCCCAGAGCCTGTTGGTCCTGGCTTTTATACTGTGGTACCGTTTCCCAGATGGTAGCAGCTGGAACAGTTTGTGGTGACTCGGGTTCCCACACACCTGTCTTTGTCAATGTCTTGAATAGCGGGAAGTTCACATCTACAGATGCACTGGGCTGTCCGCACCACTCTCTGCAGAGTCCTGCGATTAAGGGAAGTACAGTTCCCATACCAGGCAGTGATGCAGCCAGTCAGAATGCTCTCAATTATGCCCCTGTAGAAAGTCCTTAGGATTTGGGGACTCATACCAAACTTCTGCAACTGTCTGAGGTGAAAGAGATGCTGTTGTGCCTTTTTCACCACACAGCCGGTATGTACAGACCACGTGAGATCCTCAGTGATGTTTATGCCGAGGAACTTAAAGCTGTTCACCCTCTCAACCCCAGATCCATTGATGTCAATAGGGGTTAGCCTGTCTCCGTTCCTGCTGTAGTCCACAAACAGCTCCTTTGTTTTTGCGACGTTGAGGGAGAGGTTGTTTACTTGGCACCATTGTGTCTGTTCCACCTATTGTACTGACCTTCCATCTTGGCTCACTAATTTAATTTGGCCTCTAGCTGGGCACCTCACTGCTTTGAATGTCTTACTTTAGTTCTCGAATCCCTCCATGTTTCTAAATGTTTCTCCGTCCACACCAGCTCTGTCCTCCTCCTGACCACTCAATGTTCCAATGGATATTTATTTATGAAAGGCGTTGTGTTGTGAGGAGGGATGGCGTGGTTAAGAAGAGCAAATGAGGCAAACAATAAAACCATAAGACGTAGGACCAATACACTCAAAATGCTGGAGGAGCTCAGCAGGCCAGACAGCATCTAGTAAAAGAGTACAGTTAATGTCTCAGGGCTCGGATTTCCAGCATCTGCAGATTTTATCTGGTCTGAGATAGGACATTAGGCCATCCAGCCCATTGAGTCTGCTCCACCATTCCATCACGGCTGCATTGCATCTGAGGTAACAATTATTTCGTACTCCTTTACACTTGTGTACCGGACATGACAGTCACAATCTTGAATGCATCCGTACCCAGACCATATCCCTCCAAACCCCTCCATGTACCTATCCAAACTCTTAAATGTCACTATTGAACCCCCATCCACTACTTCCACTGGGAACTCACACCACCCTCTGAGTTAAGAAGTTTCAAGAGACAATAGACAATAGGTGCAGGAGTAGGCCATTTGGCCCTTTGAGCCAGCACCACCATTCACTGTGATCATGGCTGATCATCCACAATCAGTATCCAGTTCCTGCCTTATCCCCATAACCTTTGATTCTGCTATCTTTAAGAGCTCTATCTAAGCCTTTCTTGAAAGAATCCAGAGAATTGGCCTCCACTGCCTTCTGAGGCAGAGCATTCCACAGATCCACAACCCTCTGTGTGAAAAAGTTTTTCCTCAACTCCGTTCTAAATGGCCTACCCCTTATTCTTAAACTGTGGCCTCTGGTTCTGGACTCCCCCAACATCGGGAACATGTTTCCTGCCTCTAGTGTGTCCAATCCCTTAATAATCTTATATGTTTCAATCAGATCCCCTCTCATCCTTCTAAATGCCAGTGTATACAAGCCCAGTCACTCCAATCTTTTCAACATATGACAGTCCCGCCATCCCGGGAATTAACCTCGTGAACCTACGCTGCACCCCTTCCATAGCTAGAATGTCCTTCCTCAAATTTTGAGACCAAAACTGGACACAATATTCCAGGTGTGGTCTCACCAGGGCCCTGTACAGCTGCAGAAGGACCTCTTTGCTCCTATACTCAACTCCCCTTGTTATGAAGGCCAGCATGCCATTAGCTTTCTTCACGGCCTGCTGTACCTGTATGCTTACTTTCAGTGACTGATGAAAATTGGCCTTGGATTCCCCCGGAATATTCCAGCATTCATCCTGAGCCCATGACTTCTAACTCCAGTCTCACCCAACCTCGGTGGAGAATGCCTGCTTGCGTCCGCCCCAACAACTGTGAGGCTCTGTTCCTTTTCTGGACGTTGGGACTGGCGCCTGGGGATACCACTCCGGGGCTGCTGCAAGACTTCATTCACTTGACCATTGAGGCGTTGGGCACTTGGGTGACGATTGTGTACATTCAGAGCTGGTCACGTACACAGTTCCGCAGGGGTTTGATCTTGGGCCGTTGGCAGGAACTGGGTTAAAGGGTCAGCTGCAAGGAGGGGTGCCTTCTCTGGCCTTAAAGTGTTATGCCAACCGCTGTGCTGCTGTGCCCTGTGCTCTGTCATCCAGGCAGCACTGTGTCAAACCTCCACAGTTCATTGGTTTTTTATCACTAACTCCTCATGTACCTGTCGATGTTTCAGGTCGGTGTCCCCAGTCTCAAGTCAGTGGAGGCCAATCGAGAGGACTCCATCCCCAGTGGATCTGGCACTGAAGGTGAAGGTGAGTTTTCTAGGGGCTGGGATGGCAGTGGGTTGGGAGGGTGACGAGTCTGACCGGACGGGGGAGAAGGGACCCCCTCGAGGTGCCAGTGAAGTATATTGTGGCTGTGATGAGGTGGTTAGCACGATTCTATTGCAGCTCAGGGTATCGGAGTTCAGAGTCAACTTCTGGTGCTGCCTGTAAGGAATTTGTACGATCTCCCCGTGATTGCGTGGGTTTCACCTGGGTGCTTCAGTTTCCTGTCACATTCCAAAGACGTACAGGTTCGTAGCTTGGTTGGTTATTGTAAATGGTCTGCTGATTAGGCTCGGGTTAAATAGGGTTGCTGGGCAGTGCAGCTCGTTAGGCTGGAAGGGCCTGTTCTGCTCAGTAAATACGTTACATTGCGGTCTGTTCATGCATAGTGACATTACACAGGGCAGTGTCATAATGATAAATCGGGCCCAGGGCTCTGGAGTTGAGCTCCCCTAAGAAAAGTTTAGACTGAGTAGTCAGCGCCTCCTCTTGGACCCTTTCACTGCCAGCGTTCCCCCAGCGCTGCACGAGATGTCTTACGCCGAACCTCCCAGTGCACCTAAAGATCCCACACATTATTGAAGCAGGACAGGGCTGCAGTTAAATTGCTGAGCCAACCTTCCAGAGGATGAGAGGTGACCATTAATCCCATGCAGGTTGATGGGACTAAGTAGGATAATAGTTTAGCATGGATTAGATGGGCCGAAGGGCCTGCTTCTGTGCTATAGTAACCTATGACTCCGGAAGTAGTATAATGTGGCATCCGTGCAGGGTTGGAGGTTGGCCTGTCCTGTCAGTGCTGCCATCCAGTGTTCGATCAGTGGAATGGCAGGCTGGATTGCCAGGAACTATGACATCAATTTGCGAGACATTTCACTCAGGGTCTTGGATTATATATATGCTTTTTTTGCATGACTGCTTTTTTTTTGCTTGCTATTTTGAATGTGCTGTGTATATTTTGTACCTTGGCCTCAGAGGAAGGCTGTTTCATTCAACTGTATCCACGTACGGTTGAATTATAATTGAATTTGATTTGATGAGTCAGTGACTCGATTGAGGTGCACAAGTTGATACGAGGCATAGATCGAGTGGAAAGGCAGCACTTTCTCCCCAGGGTGGAAATGGATCATACAGGGGCATAATTTTAATGCAATTGGAAGAAAGTACAGGTGTTTTTACAGTGATATCTGCATGAAACAAGGGTTGGTGGTAGAAGCAAATACTTCAGGGATATACAAGAGACTCTTGTATAGGCACTTAGAAAAATGGAGGGCCGTGTGGGAGGGAAGGGATTAGATTGATCTTGGAGAGGTTAAGAGGTCGGCATAACGTCATGGGTCGCAGGGCCTGTACTGTGCTGTACTGTTTTGTGTTCTAAATCTCAGCAGGGCAGCTGAAGTGTTTAATGGTCATTACAGTAAATATATTGGTATATTACTGCAACATAACAAGGTACAGTGAGAAACCTGCCTTGCACACACGTATAGAACACTGAGCTAGAGCGGGGCTCGGGGCACTGAGGTGGGGGCGAAGCACAGAGCGTTGAGGTGGGGTGAGTCGAAACAATAACAAAGCTGTCCTTCTGTGAGTTTACAGTCAATACTTGTGGATACAGTTATTGGCCCAACTTTTAAACCATTTCTTGCACTGCTAATGATGAAATCATTCACCCCAGGTATGCAAAGCTGGAGATGTCACTCTGGTGGGGAAAATTGGCCAAAGTGGCTCTTTCACATAAAGCTGAACCATTCTAAAGATAAAGAATAGCTTTATTTGTCACGTGTACATTGAAGCATCCAGGGCATGTTCAGGCAAAAGCTGATGTGTGGCAGGTCTCACTGATGCTGCGTACCAAGCTATAAATAACTGTAACTGCTGACTCAAAACTTTTAAAGTTCAAGTAAATTTATTGTCACAGTACATATTTGCCCCCGTATACAATCCTGAGATTCATTTTCTTGTGGGCATAATCAATAAATCTATCATAGAATAATAACTATAATAGACTCAATGGAACACCACACAACTTGTGTGTTCAACCAGTGTGCAAAAGACAACAAACTGCAAATAATAAAAGACAAATAATAGTTAATAGGTAGGCAATAAATATCAAGTACGAGATGAAAAATCTTTGAAAGTGAGTCCGTTTGGTTGTGGGAACATTTCAATGATGGGGCAAGTGAAGTTATTCCCTCTGATTCACAAGCCTGATGGTTGAGGGGTAATAACTGACCCTGAACCTGGCAACGTTGGTCCTGAGGCTCCAGTACCACCTCCCTGATGGCAGCAGCAACAAGAGAGCATGTGGTGGGAGTCCCTGGCGACGGACGCCGCTTTCCTGCGACAGCGTTTCGTGTGGATGTTGTCAATGGTCAGGAGAGCTTTACTTGTGATGGATCGGGCCAAATCCACTTTTTTCTTTGTTTGTTTGAAGACATTCCTGCCAGAGTTGGTACCAAACTATCCTGTGTTTGACTGCTGACCAGAGACTCGGTAAGGATACGGTGGCTACAAGGTGGGGATGCAGAATCAGGATTGGACTCAAGTTTGTTATCAGTGACATAAACAAGCTACTGAGGAAGTGCTCATGGGTTCAGTGTCCATTCAGAAATCTGATGGCGGAGAGGAAGGAGCTGTTCCTGAATTGATGAGTGTCTCCTCAGGCTCCTGTACCTCCTCCTCTAAGGTAGTAATGAGAAGAGGGCACGTCGCAGATGATGGAGGGTCCTTCACGACGGATGCTGCCTCCTTGAGGCATCACCATTTGGAGATATCCTCGATGCTGGGGAGGCTAGTGCCCATGATAGAGTTGGATGAGTTTGCAACCCCTCCATACCAGATCCGTCAGAATGCTCTCCGTAGTACCTCTGTATAAAATTGTTAGAGGGGAGAGAAAATTTGGGGTCATCCGAGTCGGTGAAGGAAGAGGCCTGTGAGCTGGATGACATCCCAAATCTCCTCAGACCCCGATGAAATGTAGCCACTGGCAATTTGGTGGGGAGTGACTTGCCTCCTGACACTGTTCACCCTATCTTCAAGACACAAGGAGAGTGATGGGACACTCTTGGCTTGCCTAGATGAGGGCAGGACCAACTTAGATGCAGTTCAACAACATCTAGGTCCAAGCAGTCCAGTTCCTCATCAACCTTCCCAGACTCTCTCACCATTACTGTCACACTGCGGCCACAGTGTGCACCATCTATAAATGTAGGAGAAATAGCGACCGTACAGGGGTGTTGAAAATGATGAAGGCGGATAAGCTGGATGATGTCAGTCTTTCCCACCGGGTAGCAGAGTCCAAAACTAGCATCATACTTTAGGTGAGAGTGGAAAAATTTCAATGTTTATGCAAAAACTGGTGAGTTAATGGAAGGAGCTGCCAGAAGAGGTGGTTGATGCTGGTACAGTGGTATCATTTCCAAAGCTCTTGGAATGAATGTTTTAGCTGTAGGAACAGTCTCCTAACTCAAAGGATCTAATACTCTTCTTCAGTGAATGGATGCAAGGTTTCTGGGACAAGGTATCTCTTTATACCCAGGAAGAAATCAGGCCCAGAGTCTGATATGTCAATGGTGTCAGTATTAGAGTCAACCTGGTGGACAACTGGGCTGGGCCTACCCGTGCTGACAACTGGGCCTGGGCCTACCCGTGCTGACAACTGGGCCTGGGCCTACCCGTGCTGCAGAGATGGCTGACAACTGGGCCTGGGCCTACCCGTGCTGCAGAGATGGCTGACAGCTGGGCCTGGGCCTACCCGTGCTGACGGCTGATAGCTGGGCCTGGGCCTACCCGTGCTGCAGAGATGGCTGACAACTGGGCCTGGGCCTACCTGTGCTGCAGAGACGTTGACCCAGTTGCCAATTCTGTATCCAGAATGTCTCTGCTGAAGCTTTTGAGTCTCTGTCAGTAAGCTGCAGATCTTCTTGTGCTGAAGTCTGTTCTCAATTAGCAGAGTTATAGGGACAGAAAAGTACAGCACATAAACAGGGCCTTCAGCCCATCTAGTCCATGCCAAACCATTTAAGCGGCCTACTCCCATCGAACTGCACCAGGACCAGAGCTCTCCATGCCCCTACCCTCCACGTACCTGTGCAAACTTCTCTTAAACATATCCCTCCTTGTTTTCCAGGATGTCTCGTCAGGTCCCGGACAGCGGAGGAGCCTGTCGCCCGCCCACATCTCCCAGCCCGACCCCAGGCTGACCCGTTCGGCAGAGTCCAGCCCCCGAGAGATGAGGGGTCCTGTTGCCAGGTCACTCTCGCCCAGCCCGGTGTCGGTGAGCCAGGGGTACGTGATGTCACTGTGCGGATTCACCCCCCCCTTACTTCGTACTTGTGGGTGACACAACATTCGTGTCGTGTTACCTCCCATGGACAGGAGCGATGAACCGGGGGAGGGGGGAATGGATGGAAATTGTAGCTTTGAAGGGTGACTATTTTTCCCAAAAGCGGGCAGCAGTAACGGGCCAGGGACACGTGTATGTTGGGATGGTGATTGAGTGTCAGTGAATCTGTGGAATTCACTGCCACAGGCAGCTGTGGAGGCCGAGTCATTGGTATATTTAAAATGGAGGTTGCTAGACCCTTGGCTAGTCAGGGCGTCGAGGGTCATAGGGAGACTGCAGGAGAATGGAGTTGGGAGAGAAAATATGTCAGCCATAACAGAATGGTGGAACAGACTTGATAGGCTGAATGGCCTAATTCTGCTCCTGTGCCTTATGATTTTTTGAGGATTGTGAGTCTCTCTGGAGCAGGGTTTCCCAGAATGTTTATGCCTTGGAGCCCTACCATTAACCGAGGGGTTCACGGACCCCAGGTTGGGAACCCAGACCTGGTCCAGAGTATCTGTTGGAACCAGAAGCCGTCCGATTCCTGGCAAGTGTGCAGAGTTATGTATCGGGAGACCTGATAGAAGTTTATAGAAGTATGAGAGGGGTAGTCAAACAGACCTTTTCTCCCCAGGCACGAAATAACAAATACTTTAACTTTAAAGCTTTCCCTCTCTTACCTTAAGGTTATGTAAAGTCACAACACTTGGATAGTTGTGTTCCGCTCTGGTTGCCCCAATATAGAAGGGATGTAGAAGCTTTGGGGTGGCCAGGCGGAGATGCGTCTCCACAAAAGGAGGTGTAAGATGCTCCTTCCCTCCGCTAGCCTGCAGGTCACCCTTGGACAAGGTGTAGCACCTGTTTAGCCCCCGATCATGGTGACGTGAAGCCATGGGAGCAGGTGGTGGATGGTTGTATGAGCAGCTGGTGCAGATCACAAGTCCTGGTTATGTGACCACTGACGCCAGACAGACAATCTCTGAAGAGTATTGATAATGGCTGGGGTCACACGTCTTGTAAAGCCACTGCCCAGAAGAAGGCAATGGTGAACCACTTCTTCAGAGAGGTTTGCCAAGAACAATCATGGCCATGGAAAGACCATGATCACATACACCATACGACTCAGCACAGCGAATGGACATAAAGCTTGAGAGAGGGTACAGAGGAGATTTACCAGGACGCTGCTTGGATTAGAAAGCATATCTCATGGGGATAGGTTGAGTGAGCTAGGGCTTTTCTCTTTAAAATGAAGGAGGATGTGAGGTGACTTGATAGAGGTGTACAACATGATCGATTGTGGACAGCCTTTTTCCCTGGGCAGAAGTGGCTATTACGATGGGGCATAATTTAAGCAGATGGGCGGAAAGTATTGGGGGGGAGGGGTGTCGGAGGGAAGTTTTTTTTAAAGAGTGGTGGGTGCATGGAATGCACTGCCAAAGTTGGTGCCAGATACATTAGGGACATTTCAGAGATCTTAATAAGCACATGGATGAAAGAAAAATGGAGGACTATGTGGGAGGGGAGGGTTGGATTGATCTTGGAGCTGGTTAAAAGTTGGGGAGGGTGTACGGATCAGGGCTGGAACTGAACTTTGAGCTTGGGAATGCTCCTGAAAGAGTGCAGGGAAAATTTACCAGGACTTGAGGACATGAGTTAGAGCGAGTGGTTGAATAGGTTCAGACTTCATTCCCTGGACCTTAGGAGAATGAGGGGAGATTTGATGGAAGTATACAAAATTATGAGCGGTATAAATAGAGTAAATGCAAGCAGACTTTTTCCGCTGAAGTTGGGTGAGACTCAAACTAGAGGTCATAGGGTATGGGTGAAAGGTGAAATATTTACAGGGAACTTCCTTCACTCAGAGGGTGATGAGAGTGTGGAACGAGCACCCAGCAGAAGTGTTGGATGTGTACAGTATTCGATGGCAACAATTCAGAGAAGTTTGGATGGGTACATGGATAAGAGGGGTATGGTTGCAGTGGAACTGGGCAGAATGACAGTTCAGCACAGACTAGATGTGCTGAATGGCCTGTTTCAGTGGTGTAGCTCTCTGTGACTCTACACGGGGGCTGTAGCGTCAGTCAGTTTTGACCATCTGAGGCAAGACTGTCTTAGCTGTCTCCTACACCCGCACAAGAGGACACAGTGTCTGCTGGTTGCTCTTTAGCCTGTTTTTCTCCCTGGTCCCCTAAGAACCACAGAGCACCGGCCAGTCAATCGGATCGACAAAGACTCCGAGGTGTATAAGATGCTTCAGGAAAACCGCACAGCAAAGGAGCCACCTCGCCAGTCTTCTCGCTTCCGGCAGCTTCAGGAGGCACTCGACACCGATCAGGAAGGTGAGCTGGCCCCAGCGGGGTGCGTGGCAAGGGTACCGGGGACGAGCTGGGGTGGGGGGGGGGGCGCTTGTGGCTGGCCTGGCTGACTGTTCATCCTCTGTTCCCCTTTCAGCGGCCGCGGCTCAGTTTCCGGGCAGACTGTCACCCTCTGCCCCACGCTTTGGCATCCCCAGGTACCACGTGTGTGAGAAGTGTGGCTCCAGCATTGTGTGAGTATCCAGGCAGCGTTATCCATTAGAGCTCCACAAAGGGTGGGGTCTGGGAGTTGTGCTTAAAGTTGCAGTCCCTCGGTCCATCTAACTTCAGTGGGAACCTGCCGTTCACCCTGGACTTGTCCCAACCAATTCCTCTGCCCTGTCCTTTCCCACAGCCCTAAACTGCTTCTCTCGTCCATTTCATCCTGTCCCTCTCCGTCTCTCACCATTCGAAACGTTTCCCAACCCTTTCCCCATGGCTTTGTATCAACCCCACACTGACAACACGTTCCACCCTCCCCACACTCGACCCCTTGGCAGGGCACAATCCTCAATCGGTCTGGGGTGGCGGGAGTGGACGCGGTCTCTGTCGGTGTGTGTGTGTGGGGGGTGGACGGTCTCTGTCGGTGTGTGTGGGGGGTGGACGGTCTCTGTCGGTGTGTGTGAGGGGTGGACGCAGTCTCTGTGGGTCTCTGTCGGTGTGTGTGAGGGGGTGGACGGTCTCTGTCGGTGTGTGTGAGGGGTGGACGGTCTCTGTCGGTGTGTGTGTGTGGGGGGTGGACGGTCTCTGACGGTGTGTGTGAGGGGTGGACGCAGTCTCTGTGGGTCTCTGTCGGTGTGTGTGAGGGGGTGGACGGTCTCTGTCGGTGTGTGTGAGGGGTGGACGGTCTCTGTCGGTGTGTGTGAGGGGGTGGCCGCGGTCTCTGTGGGTCTCTGTCGGTGTGTGTGAGGGGGTGGACGGTCTCTGTTGGTGTGTGTGGGGGGTGGACGGTCTCTGTTGGTGTGTGTGTGGGGGGTGGACGGTCTCTGTCGGTGTGTGTGAGGGGGTGGACGGTCTCTGTCGGTGTGTGTGAAGGGTGGACGCAGTCTCTGTGGGTCTCTGTCGGTGTGTGTGT
The DNA here is from genome assembly GCF_963921235.1 of Mobula hypostoma. Lineage (NCBI taxonomy): Eukaryota > Metazoa > Chordata > Chondrichthyes > Myliobatiformes > Myliobatidae > Mobula > Mobula hypostoma. The sequence continues at coordinate 157,956,061 of NC_086104.1, read as the reverse complement.
GGGGGTGGACGGTCTCTGTCGGTGTGTGTGTGGGCGGTGGACGGTCTCTGTCGGTGTGTGTGGGGGTGGACGGTCTCTGTCGGTGTGTGTGTGTGGTGGGGTTGGACGGTCTCTCTCGGTGTGTGTGGGGGTGGACGGTCTCTGTCAGTGTGTGTGGGGGTGGACGGTCTCTGTCGGTGTGTGTGTGGGGAGGGTGGACGGTCTCTGTCGGTGTGTGTGTGTGGTGGGCTTGGACGGTCTCTGTCAGTGTGTGTGGGGGTGGACGGTCTCTGTCGGTGTGTGTGTGGGGGTGGACGGTCTCTGTCGGTGTGAGTGTGGGCGGTGGACGGTCTCTGTCGGTGTGTGTGGGGGTGGACGGTCTCTGTCGGTGTGTGTGTGTGGTGGGGTTGGACGGTCTGTCTCGGTGTGTGTGTGGGGAGGGTGGACTGTCTCTGTCGGTGTGTGTGTGGTGGGCTTGGACGGTCTCTGTCGGTGTGTGTGGGGGTGGACGGTCTCTGTCGGTGTGTGTGTGGGGAGGGTGGACGGTCTCTGTCGGTGTGTGTGTGGTGGGCTTGGACGGTCTCTGTCGGTGTGTGTGGGGGGGGTGGACGGTCTCTGTCGGTGTGTGTGTGGGCGGTGGACGGTCTCGGTGTGTGTGGGGGTGGACGGTCTCTGTCGGTGTGTGTGTGTGGTGGGGTTGGACGGTCTCTCTCGGTGTGTGTGGGGGGGCTGGACGGTCTCTGTCGGTGTGTGTGTGGGGGTGGACGGTCTCTGTCGGTGTGTGTGTGGGGAGGGTGGACGGTCTCTGTCGGTGTGTGTGTGGTGGGCTTGGACGGTCTCTGTCGGTGTGTGTGGGGGTGGACGGTCTCTGTCGGTGTGTGTGTGGGCGGTGGACGGTCTCTGTCGGTGTGTGTGGGGGTGGACGGTCTCTGTCGGTGTGTGTGTGTGGTGGGGTTGGACGGTCTCTCTCGGTGTGTGTGGGGGGGCTGGACGGTCTCTGTCGGTGTGTGTGTGGGGGGTGGACGGTCTCTGTCGGTGTGTGTGGGGGGGTGGACGGTCTCTGTCGGTGTGTGTGGTGGGGTTGGACGGTCTCTGTCGGTGTGTGTGGGCTTGGACGGTCTCTGTCGGTGTGTGTGTGGGGAGGGTGGACGGTCTCTGTCGGTGTGTGTGTGTGGGGGGGGGTGGACGGTCTCTGTCGGTGTGTGTGTGGGGAGGGTGGACGGTCTCTGTCGGTGTGTGTGTGTTGGGGGGGTGGACGGTCTCTGTCGGTGTGTGTGGGGGGTTGTCTCATGCTCTCTTGCCCTACTGTCTGTTGCAGAACGGAAGCGGTGAAAATCCGGGATGGGTGTTATCGTCACCACGAATGCTATGCCTGTGCTGACTGTGGCCTGAACCTTGGCATGAGAGGCCACTTCTGGGTCAATGACACGATGTATTGCGAGAAGCATGCACGGGAGAGATACCAAGCTGCTGAGGGAAGCTCGTGACCCAGCCGCTTGGGGCCAACACACACCTGACCTCTAAGACCATAAAAATCAGCACAATGCAGATCCTTGTAATGTATAGAGTGAATAATTAAAAGAAAGAAATAGCAGTTTGTGGATGATTCTCTCTTCTGCCCTGCCTTATCCTTATCCAGAATGTTACTGTTTTCATCCCCAAGACAGGGTGCATTCTGTTTGTCGACTTAATCAGTGTCCTTGGCACTGTTCCAATTGTCTTTCTGCAGTCTGTCAAGGACTCGGGATTTGTCGCACGATGATGTGTGAACGCTATTAGCGAAGCACTATGGTACTACACAGGTTCCATTTTGTTACAAAAATATCATTTTGTTACTACAGGGAAGGTATATTTCTGCATGACAAATGACAATGGGCCCCAGCACCAGCCTCTAGGGATCATAGAACATAGAATAGTACATGACAGGAACAGGCCATTTGGCCCACAATGTTGTACTGACCCAGCTAAAAAGCAAATCAAAAACACCCAAACACTATTCCCTCCTACCTACACCATGTCCATATCCCTCCATCTTCCTTACATCCATGTCCTTATCCAAACATCCCTTAAAAGCCTTCAATATATTTGCCTCTACCACCACACCAGGCAGAGCATTCCAAGCATCCACCACTCTGAGTAAAAATACTTGCCCCTCACATCCCCCTTGAACCTCCCCCCACCTATCTTCAATACATGCCCTCTGGTATTAGACACCACGTTACTGGCCTTCAGTCTGTAAAACAACTCTCCAGCATCAGCTCGTGTGTAATGCCATTAAGCCAATCATGTCCATATGATCTAAGCTTCCAGAGCAGCCTACCATGTCCAACCTTCTCAAAGGCTTTCTCAAGTCCACGTAGACAAGGTCTGTAGCCCTGTCCTCATCTTTTTCTTGGCCATATCATCATTTTAATAAAAACTCAAGTTTGTAGGATGGGATCTCCTGCTCACAAAGCTGTGCTGACTACGCTTGATCAACCCCAGTATTTCCAGGTATGTTTGTATCCTGTTCCTTGGACTCCCCTTCAACTTGCCAACCCACACATGATCGACATACTGGTCTCTAGTTCATAGGTTTTCTTTTGCTCCCCTTCTTAAATAATGCACAACATTCGCAACCCTCCAGTCTTCCGGTACCTTAAGATGCAAATCTTGGCCAAGGGAGATGTAATTTGTGTAGTTTCCTACACTGTTCGTAGATACACCTTATTATGACCTGCCTGCGTACATTTTAAGACACCCTGCAGCATATTTGCCATAATGCAGAGCATCTCTAAGGCCATCCCTAGTTCTGAATTCGTCTCGTCTTCCTCCATGGTAAAACCAGAGAGGAAATTCATTAAGGACCTTGCCCATTTCTTGCATTTCCACACAAGGATGTCCTTTTTGGTCTCTTCTCTGTCGTTACTCCGGCTTAAGACGATGCTGCTGAAGGCGGGGTACAACTTACTGGCAGTTAACAAACAAGAAATACAACTAAATACTTTATTACATAAAGTGTTATTAACAGGAAAAATATGGTAAATGATTACCGCAAGCAAAGGTGGGGCTGGGTTAAGGGTCGAAGATTGTGGGTGCGAGGTGAAGTTGGGGTGAGTTTGAGGCATCTCCAAGAAGAAGTTGGAGTGAGGTAGAGGCAAATTCAGAATGAAGTCGGGACGAGTGGAGTGGTGTAGAATCGGAGTGAGGTCGGGACGAGCGGAGTGGTGTAGAATCGGAGTGAGGTCGGGACGAGCGGAGTGGTGTAGAATCGGAGTGAGGTCGGGACGAGCGGAGTGGTGTAGAATCGGAGTGAGGTCGGGACGAGCGGAGTGGTGTAGAATCGGAGTGAGGTCGGGACGAGCGGAGTGGTGTAGAATCGGAGTGAGGTCGGGACGAGCGGAGTGGTGTAGAATCGGAGTGAGGTCGGGACGAGCGGAGTGGGGTAGAATCGGAGTGAGGTCGGGAGGAGCGGAGTGGTGTAGAATCGGAGTGAGGTCGGGACGAGCGGAGTGGTGTAGAATCGGAGTGAGGTCGGGACGAGCGGAGTGGTGTAGAATCGGAGTGAGGTCGGGATGAGCAGAGTGGTGTAGAATCGGAGTGAGGTCGAGGCAGATTCAGAATGAAGTCGGGACGAGCGGAGTGGGGTAGAATCGGAGTGAGGTCGGGAGGAGCAGAGTGGTGTAGAATCAGAGTGAGGTCGGGACGAGCAGAGTGGTGTAGAATCGGAGTGAGGTCGGGACGAGCGGAGTGGGGTAGAATCGGAGTGAGGTCGGGAGGAGCGGAGTGGTGTAGAATCGGAGTGAGGTCGGGACGAGCGGAGTGGTGTAGAATCGGAGTGAGGTCGGGACGAGCGGAGTGGTGTAGAATCGGAGTGAGGTCGGGATGAGCAGAGTGGTGTAGAATCGGAGTGAGGTCGAGGCAGATTCAGAATGAAGTCGGGACGAGCGGAGTGGGGTAGAATCGGAGTGAGGTCGGGAGGAGCAGAGTGGTGTAGAATCAGAGTGAGGTCGGGACGAGCAGAGTGGTGTAGAATCGGAGTGAGGTCGGGACGAGCGGAGTGGTGTAGAATCGGAGTAAGGTCGGGACGAGCGGAGTGGTGTAGAATCGGAGTGAGGTCGGGACGAGCAGAGTGGTGTAGAATCGGAGTGAGGTCGGGACGAGCGGAGTGGTGTAGAATCGGAGTGAGGTCGGGACGAGCGGAGTGGTGTAGAATCGGAGTGAGGTCGGGACGAGCAGAGTGGTGTAGAATCGGAGTGAGGTCGAGGCAGATTCAGAATGAAGTCGGGACGAGCGGAGTGGTGTAGAATCGGAGTGAGGTCCGGACGAGCGGAGTGGTGTAGAATCGGAGTAAGGTCGGGACGAGCGGAGTGGTGTAGAATCGGAGTGAGGTCGGGATGAGCAGAGTGGTGTAGAATCGGAGTGAGGTCAGGACAAGCGGAGTGGTGTAGAATCGGAGTGAGGTCGAGGCAGATTCAGAATGAAGTCGGGACGAGCGGAGTGGGGTAGAATCGGAGTGGGGGGGGGGTAGAGAGGCAGATTTGGGATCCATCCACCCAAACAGAGAGTGAGGTTTGATCACCGGGTCGGTTTGGGAAGATCGGGTATGGGCCGAAGTGTGGCAGGGGGGTCCAGGCCCAAAGTGGATCAATGCAACGGGGCCATGGTTCTAGAGTGAAGAACAAGCCCAAGTTTGGACAATTTAAGTGCCGGGCCGGATGGCAGGCTGTCGGGACCAAAGGTGAGGATCAGGCCGGTTTGGCTCACTGCTCGACACTGCACAGAGATGGAGGCTGCCCCAGGCGTTATGTCTGCAGGCTCACTTTTGTTCTAAATGCTATCTGCCTACTTTCATTGCTTGCACTATTTGTTTCTCTCTCTCTGCACATTGAGCGTTTGTTGGTCTTTTATTAATGGGCTCTTCCGAGTTTCTTGTTTTGTGGCTGCGAGTAAGGAGATGAATCTCACGGGGTCTATATCGTACACAAACTTTGATAATAAATGTACTTTGAACTTTGAAAACCAAATTGGAGAAATGATTCAAACATTGGTGCGGTCTTCCATTGATTCTATTATAGTTATTATTCTATAGATTTATTGAGCATGCCCGCAAGAAAATGAATCTCGGGGTTATATATGGTGACATGTATGTTCTTTGATAATAAATTTACTTGAACTTTGAATTCAGTTGGTTGAGCGGCATCCGTAGGCTGAAAGGAAAGGTCAACGTCTCCTTTGAAAGGTCAAAGGAAAGGAAAGGAAAACCTGAAATTTAGGTTTAACATGGAGGACAACAGTTTAACAAAAAACATCAGTTTGATGACTTGCAGATGGTTCTACAGTTGAAGAACTTAGCATTGAATCTGGACGGCTGTCACATAGTCAGAAGGAAGATGAGATAAGCCCATAAAATTTGGGAGCAGAGGCAGGCCATTTGGCTTATCGAGTCTGCTCCGCCAATTCTTCCAGTCATCCCCACTCCCCTGCCTCCTCCCCATACCCTTTGATGCCCTGGCTAATCAAGAACCTATCAATCTCTGCCTTAAATACACCCAATGACTTAACCTCCACAGCCGCCTGTGGCAACAAATTCTACAGATTTACCACCCTCTGACAAAGTAACTTCTCCACATCTCAGTTCTAAAAGGACATCCTTAAATCCTGAAGTTGTGCCCTCTTGTCCTAGAATCCCCTACCATGGGAAATAACTTCGCCATATCTAATCTGTTCAGGCCTTTTAACATTGGGAATGTTTCTATGAGTTCTCCTCATTCTCCTGAACTCCAGGGAATATAGCCAAGAGCTGCCAGACGTTCCTCATACAGTAACCCTTTCAATCCTGGAATCATCCTTGTGAATCTTCTTTGAACCCTCTCCAATGTCAGTATACCCTTTCTAAAATAAGGAGCCCAAAACTGCACACAATACTCCGTGTGGTCTCATAAGTGCCTTATAGAACCTCAACATCACATCCCTGCTCTTATATTCTATACCTCTCCTGCCTTCTCCCGGTAACCTTTGATGCCCTGACTAATCAAGAACTTATTAACTTCCACCTTAAATATACCCAATGATTTGGCCTCCACGGCTGTCTGTGGCTTTAAATTACGTAGATTCACCATCCTCTGCCTAAACAACATTTGCCTCATCTCTGTTCTAAATGGATGTGCTTGTATTCTGAGGCTGTGCCTATGGTCCTAAACTCCCCCACTGCAGGAAACATCCTCTCCATATCCACTCTATTCGAGGCCTTTCAATATTTGATAGGTTTCAGTGAGAGAAACCCTCACATTCTTCTAAACTTCAGCAAGTACAGTCCCAAAGCCATCAAATACTCCTCATGTTAATCCTTTAATTCCTGGAATCATTCTTGTCAACTTCCTCTGGACCCTCTCCAATACCAACACATCTTTTCTCCGATATGGGGTTCAATACTGCCCCCCACTACTCCCAGTGTGGCTTGACCAATGCCTTATGAAGCCTCGGCATTACGCCCCTGCCAACAGGAACTTGGTAGGAAGCAGCAAAGCATCCTAAAGTACAGTGACCGACAGCAATCCGTGCATGTGACAGGGCAAGTTGAGGAAGTGGGAGAGTTTGTAACGTGGAAAAGCCCTTGCACTGGGTCAGCTCTACACTCTGGACCTTGGAAGTCCGGATTCAGTGGGACAGACAAGCTCCACAAACGGGGGTCTTCCTTGGTTACAGTCGATGCCCGTGACGTCTCCTGTGCCTTGCGATGTCTTTCTAGCTAAATCAGCATTTCTAGAACAAAAAACATACATTGCTGTCTCACTCAAAATGCTGGTTTTTAAAGTTGTTGTAAATAACTTTCTTTTATGTATTCAGTAGTCCTGATTATTTTACAACTATTCATTTGAATGAGCAACTTGAGTTTGAGAAATTGCACACAGTTGTATAACAAAAGGTGGACAGAATATGATATGCGAGGGGTGACTGATAAGTTCGTGGCCTGAGGGAGAAGGAGTTAATTTTAGAAAACCTAGCACATTTATTTCTCAACATAGTCCCCTCCTACATTTACACACTTGCAGGGAGGGACGAATAGATAAGGGAGTGGCGTAGGGAGTGATCATTGTGGAAAGCAGAAAGTGGGGGGAGGGCAGATGTGTTTGGTGGTGGGATCCAGTTGGAGGTGGCAGTAGTTTCGGAGAATTATGTGCTGGTTGTGGAGGCTGGTGGGGTGGTAGGTGAGGACAAGAGGAACCCTATCCCTGGTAGCGTGGCGGGAAGATGGGGCAAGAGCAGATGTGTTTGAAATGGAAGAGATGCCGGGATGCCCAATTTCTCCTCTCCTTTTTGCGCTATATATTGAACCACTTGCCCAACTAATAAGACAGAGCGAAATCGTAAAAGGTATCAAGGTGGCAGGGATTGAACAGAAAGTGGCGTTATTCGCAGATGATGTTTTGGTCTATCTGAGTGAACCAGAAAAATCATTTATAGGATTGTTTACACTGTTGGATGACTTTGGGAAAATATCAGGTTATAAAGTAAATGTAAAGAAAACGCAGGTTATGTCCCTAAATTATACACCATCCAAAAAATTGCAGGATACATACGATCTTAAGTGGGAAGCTAAATCATTAAAATATTTAGGAATAACCCTGCCGAAGGATCTTTCAACACTGTCACAGGTAAATTATGGGCCATTAATCTCAGAGATAAAAGCAGATATGCATAGATGGAATCTTATCCCCTTTTTAAGTTTAAATTCAAGGATAAATACTATAAAAATGAATATTCTTCCTCGGTTATTATATCTTTTCCGTACTTTACCAGTGGAGGTGGATGATAATCAATTCAGGGAATGGGACAAATGGATTTCCCGCTTCATTTAGCAAGGAAGGAAACCTAGAATTCGATATAACACCTTACAGTTAGGGAAGGAAGGAGGAGGTATGGTTCTTCCTTGCCTGAGAAATTATTTTTATGCCTCACAGATAACCCCTCTGTTATATTGGTGTAATAGGGAATATAAGGCTAGATGGAAGGAAATAGAATTTGGATTAGTTGACAGTTTTCCTCTTCAGGCCTCAATAGCTGACAAAGGATTGATGGCCCAGTTGGAAAAATTTAATAATGCTTGGATAAATCTTACATTAAAAGTATGGCAGAAGGTGGTTAATTCATGTGGAATTAATAACATGTTAAAACTCTTTAGATGGTGTGCATATGATACCGAATTCCTTCCCAACAGAGGAGATAAAAGATTTGAGCTATGGATAAAGAAAGGTCTTACAACCTACCTCTCATTTATAGATAAAAGAGTATTACAAAGTTTCCAAATCCTGCAGGACAAACATGGCCTAGAACATAATGACTTTTTTAGGTACCTTCAAATACGAAACTATGTTAACCAGAGTTGTAGATATACAGACCTATCAACAGTAGAATTAGAATTTTTCAAGATTCTGAATTCGGCTTGCAGTTCAATACCTAGTAAATCAGTTTCTCGCCTATATAATGCACTCTCCCATGCTAAAAATGTAAATACACTGTATATTAAAGAGAAGTGGGAGAAAGAAGCGGGGTTGGTACTTTCAGAGGAGGCTTGGGGGAAAATCTGCAGCTTTCAATGGTCCTCGACTAATTCTTTGACTTGGAGAGAACATTGTTGGAAAAACATTATAGAAACATAGAAACATAGAAAATAGGTGCAGGAGTAGGCCATTCGGCCCTTCGAGCCTGCACCGCCATTTATTATGATCATGGCTGATCATCCAACTCAGAACCCAGCCTTCCCTCCATACCCCCTGACCCCTGTAGCCACAAGGGCCATATCTAACTTCCTTTTAAACATAGCTAATGAACTGGCCTCAACAGTTTGCTGTGGCAGAGAATTCCACAGATTCACCACTCTCTGTGAATCTCTGTGAATTATAAGATACTTCAAGACCCCATATCAGGAAAAATATAAAGATACAAATGTGATGTGTTGGAGAAGGTGCGGCTCCAAGGAGGCAAATCATTTTCATATTTTCTGGGATTGCCCTAAATTGTCTATTTTGGGAAGGTATCCATAGAACATTAGTTAAGGTACTTAGGTCCCAGATACCTCTGAACTTTGAGACGCTCTATTTGGGGCATGTATTGTTCCTTGAACAGAAGGAAGATATAAAGTTGCTGCAGGCCCTCTTAGCGGCAAGTAAGAAATCAATCACTAGAAAATGGCTAAATCTAATACCACCTACATTAGAAGATTGGTACGAAATTATCTTGGAAATATTTAAAATGGAAAAGTTGACTTACTCACTGAGAACTCAAAAAGAAACATTTTATCAAATCTGGAATAAATGGATTGAATATATAACCCCAATGCGAGCAGACTTTAGATGACTCTCCTAATGATTTATATTGCTCTTCTCATCAACACAGTAATATTGCTAACGTAAGCACCCCTAGTCTAAATGTTTGTTTTTTTTTTTGGAAAATAGAGAATTAACACAAGTAAAGGGAAAGATTTGGGAAAGGGATAAAAAAAAAATGAAAAAATTAAGTAAATAAGTACATAGGGATTGGATAATTATGTCTGCGGGCAGGAACAAGCACGAACAAATTGGGATATAAACACCTACAATGGTTGGTATATAGGCTTGTATGCAACATTTTGGACCAGTGGAAATGGTCCAGAAGGGTTGTATGGAAACTATTATTACCATTTTTCTTAACAACTAATTTCATTACTTAACCTAATAGGTTAGATTTACCACAATACATAATTATCTATTTAAATGTTTATTTTCCTTTTATATCATCTCAATGTGTACTTAAGAATGTATAACTAACTTTAGTTTTATACATATAAAAAAATGGAAAAGGTTATATGTGTGAAAAAAGTACATGATAATTGTGAATTCCTTATCCAAATAAAAATAAAATTAAAAAAAAAAGAAATGGAAGAGATGCCGTTGAGGGCAGCATTGATGATGGAGGAAGGAATTCCCTTTCTTTGAAGGAGGAGGACATCTCCTTTGTTCTAGAATGAAAAGCCTCATCCTGAGAGCAGATGCGGCAGAGATAGAGGAACTTAGAGATGGGGATGGTGTTTTTACAAGTAACAGGGAGGGACGAAGTATGGTCCAGGTAGCTGTGAGAGTCCGTGGGTTTATAATAGATATCAGTGGATAAGCTGTCTCCAGAGGTAGAGACAGTGAGATCGAAGAAAGGGAAGGGAGGTATTGGAAACGGACCAGGTGAATTTGAGGGCAGGGTGGAAGTTGGAGGCAAAGTGGATGAAGTCAATGAGTTCAACATGGGTGCAGGAAGCAGCACCAATGCAGTCTTTGATGTAGCGTAGGAAAAGTGCAGGATGGTCTCCAGTGTAGACTTGGAACATTGACTGTTCCACGTAGCCGACAAACAGGCAGGCATAGCTGGGACCCATGCGAGTGCCCATGGCTACCCCTTTTGTTTGAAGGAAGTGGGAGGAGTCAACCTTGTGTTCTGTTTGGGTAGCCTCCAACCTGATGGCATGGACATTGATTTCTCTAATTTCCAGTAATGCCCCCCACACCCCTTCCTTCACCATTTCCCATCCCCTTTTCCCTCTCTCACCTTATCTCCTTGCCTGCCCAGCACCTCCCTCTGGTGCTCCTCCCCACTTTTCTTCTTCCACGGCCTTCTGTCTCTTTCACCAATTAACTTCCCAGCTCTTTACTTTATCCCTCCCCCTCCCGGTTTCACCTATCACCTGGTGTTTCTCTCTCCCCTCCCCAACTTTCAAATCTTCTCCTTAGCTTTTTTTCTCCAGTCCAGCTGAAAGGTTTCTGCCTGAAACGCCGACTGTACTCTTTTTCATAGATGCTGCCTGGCCTGCTGAGTTCCTCCAGCATTTTGCATACGTTGCTCCATTCCAGAATCCAGTGGTACTTGAAAGATCATTACTAATGCCTCCACAATCTCTTCAGCCACCTCTTTCAGAACTCGGGTGTAAATCATCTGGTCTAGGTGACTTATCTACCTTCAAACCTTTCATATTCCCAGAAACCTCTCTAGTTAGGGTAACCTCACATACTTAATGATCCTTGTAACCTGGAACTTCCACCATACCTGGAACTTCCCAAACCTGTGTCTTCCACAGTGAAGACTGATGCAAAATACTTATTCAGTTCATCCGCCATTTCCTTGTCCCCCATTGCTACCTCTCCAGCATCGTTTTCCAGTGGTCCGGCATCTACTCTTGCCTCTCTTTAACACCTCATGTACCTAAAGAAACTTTTGGCATCATCTTTAGTATTATTGGCTAGCTTACTTTCAAATTCCATGTTTACCTTCTAAATGACTTTTTAGTTGCCTTCTGTTGTTTTTTAAAATCCAATGCTCTAACTTCCCACTAATTTTTGCTCTATTATATGCCTTCACTTTGGCTTGTATATTGGCTTTGACTTCCCTTGTTAGCCCTGGTTGAGTCACCCTGCCTTTAGAATATTTCTTCCTCTTTGACATGTATGTATCCTGTGCCTTCCGAAATGTTTCCGGAGATTCCAGCCATTGCTGCTCTGCCGTCATCCCTGCCAGTGTTCTTTCCAATCAATTCTGGCCAATTCCTCTCTCATGCCTCTGTAATTTCCTTTACCCCACTGTAATACTGATACATCTGACTTTAGCTTCTCCCTCAAATTTCAGGGTGATTTTGATCATATTATTATCACTTTCCCTTAAGATTTTTTTTAACCTTAAGCCCTCTAATCAATTTTGGTTCATTGCACAACACCCAGTCCAGAGTAGCTGATCCCCTAGTGGGCTCAACCACAAGCTGCTCTGAAAATAAATCTCGTAGGCACTCCAGAAAATCCCCCTCTTGGAATCCCGCACCAACTTTCGGCATGCATTTTCTATCTCCCATTGTAACTTGTAGATCACATTCTTACTTCTGTTTGGGGATCTGTACGTATCTCCCATCAGGGTCTTTTTACACTTGCAGTTCCTTAGCTCTATCCACAACGACTCAACACCTTCAGACCTTACGTCACCTCTTTCTAATACTTGCACAGTATTACACTTTCTACCATCAGAGCAATGCCTTGCTACCCATCCTTTCAATACAATGTGTATCCTTGGATATTAAGCTCCCAGATACAATCTTTCAGCCAAGATTCAGTGATGCCTGCAACATCACACACGCAATCTGCAACTGTGCTACAAGTTCATCTACCTTATTCCATCCATATACTGTACTGAGCGCATTCAAATAGAACACTTTCAATCCTCTATTCATGCTTTTTGAGTTTGTCTGCCTTTTACGTTACAACTCAACCTGTTGGCTGTAGTTTTGCCCTATCATCAGCCTCTCCTTGCTAGGAGTCTCAGTTCACATTGCCTTTGTTTGTAACCCAACCACCCCATTTTCAGAACGATCCCCCTGCCAAATTAGTTTAAACCCACTTGAACAACTCTAGCCAACCTGTCTGCAAGGACGTTGGACCCCTGCGGGTTTGGGGTGTAACCTTTTGTTTAGTCCTGATTATTTTACATCCATTTGAGAAATTGCATGCTGTTGTACAACGAAAGATGGTCAGAATCTAATGGTTTCTTGAGCAATAAAAGCATAATTTGCAATTTCTTCAAAAACACTTGAAACTTGTTTTAAACAGTTATATTTCATGCATCTCATGCTGTAGTGTTTTAGAATTAATTATAACATTGTGTAACTTAAGTCTGAGAAGTCACATGCAGTTGTTTAACAAAACGAGCACCGCAAACGCACAACATACATCAAAGTTGCTGGTGAACGCAGCAGGCCAAGCAGCATCTATAGGAAGAGGCGCAGTCGACGTTTCAGGCCGAGACCCTTCGTCAGGACTAACTGAAGGAAGAGTGAGTAAGGGATTTGAAAGCTGGAGGGGGAGGGGGAGATGCAAAATGATAGGAGAAGACAGGAGGGGGAGGGATAGAGCCGAGAGCTGGACAGGTGATAGGCAAAAGGGGATACGAGAGGATCATGGGACAGGAGGCCTAGGGAGAAAGACGGGGGGGGGGGTGACCCAGAGGATGGGCAAGAGGTATATTCAGAGGGACAGAGGGAGAAAAAGGAGAGTGAGAGAAAGAATGTGTGCATAAAAAGGAGTAACAGCTGGGGTACGAGGGGGAGGTGGGGCCTAGCGGAAGTTAGAGAAGTCAATGTTCATGCCATCAGGTTGGAGGCTACCCAGACGGAATATAAGGTGTTGTTCCTCCAACCTGAGTGTGGCTTCATCTTTACAGTAGAGGAGGCCGTGGATAGACATGTCAGAATGGGAATGGGATGTGGAATTAAAATGTGTGGCCACTGGGAGATCCTGCTTTCTCTGGCGGACAGAGCGTAGATGTTCAGCAAAGCGGTCTCCCAGTCTGCGTCGGGTCTCACCAATATATAAAAGGCCACATTGGGAGCACTGGACACAGTATATCACCCCAGTCGACTCACAGGTGAAGTGATGCCTCACCTGGAAGGACTGTTTGGGGCCCTGAATGATGGTAAGGGAGGAAGTGTAAGGGCATGTGTAGCACTTGTTCCGCTTACACGGATAAGTGCCAGGAGGGAGATCAGTGGGGAGGGATAGGGGGGACGAATGGACAAGGGAGTTGTGTAGGGAGCGATCCCTGCGGAATGCAGGGGGGGGGGGAGGGAAAGATGTGCTTAGTGGTGGGATCCCGTTGGAGGTGGCGGAAGTTACGGAGAATAATATGTTGGACCCGGAGGCTGGTGGGGTGGTAGGTGAGGACCAGGGGAACCCTATTCCTAGTGGGGTGGTGGGAGGATGGAGTGAGAGCAGATGTACGTGAAATGGAGGAGATGCGTTTAAGAGCAGAGTTGATAGTGGAGGAAGGGAAGCCCCTTTCTTTAAAAAATGAAGACATCTCCCTCGTCCTAGAATGAAAAACCGCAAACGCGCCCCGGCCCTCAGTCTCAGGACCGTCAACCAGATCCGAGCTTTGGCCCCCTCTTCCCCAGTCCCGTCACTCCACCCCTCCGTTCCGAGTTTCGGACCCCAGCTTCGACAGTCCTCCCCTGCTCCCCGGGCCCGGTACTAGAGGGAGCGGCGGCCCGGGCCTAGGGACGCCGAGGTGCGGGGCTGCCATGACAACGAACCAGACGTCACAGCGTCGTTCAGCGCACGCGTGCCTGGGGGACGCCGAAGGTTCGGGGCTGTCATGACAACGAACGCGACGTCACAACGTCGGGCATCGCGCGCGTTCCCGCGGACGGGCTGTTGGGCTCGGGGTAAGTGGGTCGGGGTCGGGGGCGAGGATGGGGTGGTAGGCCCGGGCCTGATTACTACCCGTGTCCATAACGTAGAGCTGGGCTGGGCTGGGCTGGGCTGAGGGAGTTTATGGGTGGGGGCTGATGAGCGGGGAGAGGACTGTGGGGTGATTTGATGGATGGGGGGGTGTTATGGATGAGGGAATTGGTTGTTTGGGGGAAGTTTGTGGATTATGACCTACAGAATGATCAAATTAATGATCACTTCTTCATTGTGCCTTCACGATAACCATCAGGACTCTTCACCAGGTCTGAGTCCCGTTGAGGGGTCTCAGCCCAAAGAGTCGGTTCTTTATTCTCTGACCTGCTGAGATCCTCCCGCATTCTGTGTTACTCAGCATAATGTGCTTGCCAGACTTGAAAGGATTCCAATTCCTGAGTTCCTATTTTTAATCAAGCTATTTGTGCCCTGTTGCAGTGTCACCGGCACGGAAAGATGTGTGAAGGCCCCTCCAACATTTCCGGCCCTATTCCACCAGATCCAACGCTATTCCCGGACTTTTACCATCGGCCAGTATCAGGTAAAAGAATATTTTGTTTATTTTTTTAAGATGAATTGCTCCAAATTTTTCTTTTGGAGGCATGGTTCAATTGCCAGTCTGATCCGGATGGGCATAAAGCAGAAGGCAGTGCAACTGTTTAGCAAGGCAAGGAAGTACTTGGTTGTTGCACGTGATCACCTTTCAGTTGTTCTACATCAGAATCAGAACTCAGCAAGAGTATGAAAGAAACAAAAATTAATTCCATAAGATCATAAGACATTGGAGCAGAATTAGGCCATTTGGCTCATTGAGTCTGTTCTGCCATTTCATCATGACTGATCCAATTTTCCTCTCAGCCCCAATCTCCTGCCTTCTCCCCGTATCCCTTCATGTCCTGACTAAACAAGAATCTATCAATTTCTGCCTTAACTATACCCAATGTCTTGGCCTCCACAGAAGCCTGTGGCAATGAATTCCACAGATTCATCACTCTCTGTCTGAAGAAATTCCTCCTCACCTCCATTCTAAATGGACATCCCTGTGTTCTGACAGTGTGTCCACCGGTCTTAGACTCC